>NC_089433.1:4611845-4916104 GCF_026210795.1 Rhizophagus irregularis
ACTCCTAGAACATTTGAATAAAGTATGTTCAGAAAAATACAAATTAAATATGTGGGATAAGTTGTATGAGTCTAATATGTCAATAGATAATTTAGATAAACAGAAATTAATAAAATCATATTTAAAATTATATGATCCTGACGTTGTTAAAATTATCAAAAAACTAGTAAATGGGGAATAAACGTGTTAAGAGGATTTTACCAATGGTATGTTTGTTAAGTATGTGTTGATTATTTTTTATACAATATTGGGATTATTTATTTTATATAATATTGGGATTATTTTTTATACAATATTGGGTGGTTATTTTTTTGTTAACATACGGATTGTTTATATGACAAATATTAATAACCAATAAAATTTTAAGATTTCATATGAAGTTTTTTTGACTTATATAAGGGATAAAGTCTTTAAATAAATTTATCCTTTTAAGTTATTACAAAAATTTATATTTACAGAAAATGATGTGATATCAATAACTATGGCACAAAAAGTATATACATAAATTATTATTCGAATATACATTTTTGTATATTCAAATTACATGTAATGGTAACTTTTATATATTCACATATGACGTGTATAAAGTAGTTATTTCTGAATATACAATAGTTACTATTTGAATATTTCTATTCAAATATACAAAATCAACATAATAATCATTTTTATAAATCTACCAATTTTTATGGACAATCCAAAAACCATTTGTGATTTTATAAATTTGGATGACAATTTTTATGATGGTTTTTGTATATTCAAATGACATCTTTTGTATGTTTAACTAACAATACTTGTACATTCTATGACTGCTTTTGTATATTTAAATGTTTGTTATGTATAAATGTACAAAGTTATCATTTGAATATATAAAAATTGTTATTATGATACTGTATATCTATTGTAGCATCAGATTAACAGTATAGGATATTAATTTTACAATTAGTTAGAACATTTATTTTTATATTTATTTAGTTATTATATAGTTATATTATATTATTATAATTAGTTATATTTATAGTGGAATGGAAAACAAGAAGCATCGTTTGGATTAATGGCGTAAGAATTTTAGAAATTTTACCGACTATGATTTTATTAGAAATTTCGAACATAGTAGATGTATACGCTGTAAAAGAATGTTGACTCATATATGGATTTGTAGCGCAAAACCTGGTTACTATTGGCCAAATCATTAATCAAGCAAAAAAGAAAGTGAAGCTTCACATTGAAATTAATTGTGCTGCGAGGTTATTTGTTATTTTAAATGAGCGCTCAAAAGTTATTTTTAATGATCGTATATTTCATGACTCAATTATATTTGGGAATTAATGATGAAATGTTAAAGAAATGAAATATTTGGGAGGAAGTAAAGGTATTACAAAGCAAATGAATCGATCGAGTAAAGAAGATCTTACTTTGATTCTGTCATCTCGAATTAGCCCTATAAAAAAAGAAAATTCGGAATTTGTCCTGAAAAGTATGGAAAATGTCCAGAAATTTTCCGTGCGTCCGGAAAACATTTGGAAACGGTCACGTTTTGGAACACTTTCCGGACGCACAAATTCCAGACATTTTCTTGACACTCCAGAATTTGTCCAGAATTTGTCCAGAATCAAGCGTCCGGAAAATGTTCCAAAACATGACCGTTTCCGAATGTTTTCCGGACGCACGGAAAGTTTCTGGACATTTTCCATACTTTTCAGGACAAATTCCGAATTTTCTTTTTTTATAGGGTAGTCAACAACGATGGTTAGAATATAGTGAGGATCGGAATGAACGTATGAATTAGGGTATTTAGAGAAGCTAATTACTCTAGAAATTTTTCTTTATTTGATTTGTAGTCTAGTTAAATAGGTTATTTTAATAGATGGGTTACTTTATTGATTATTAGTATTGTAAGAAATTTGATACAAATCTAATTAATACTGTACAATATAGACGTAAAACATCTAAAGATAATTTTTTCGCCTAATAACTCCTTTAAGTTTTATTTATTATTTATTCACATGATTTTGTTATTTAATATTCATTTAGGATAGGAAGGGTTTGGGGCTTTTGGCGTTGGTAGGTCATGACGGTGATAACTTTTCATTTTGCTGGAGCTGAATCAGTGAATGTTATTCTTTGTACTTCGAAATTATTTACTTATAAACTGAGGTTTTACGAAAAAAAAATATGCCGAGACTGATGACGTCTTATAACTTTCTTGAATAATTATGTATGAAATTAATTTCAGAATTATTTCCATATATGAATTGGCTATGATGGCTTTTTTAGCTCAAAATTTGTACAATTTGGTTGTTTCTTACAATATAATATCTCCATATTTCATCTATTATACAAAACTTATGTTACATAAAATCAATTAATCACAATAAGATGGAATTTTCGTTTAGTAAAGTTTAACCGTACAAATTTGGGATAGTTTTACTATCAACTGTAACCATGTTAAGGATGAATTAATAAGCCGAGCCAGAAAAATAAGGATTGTATGCATAACATGCTATTAAATAAGCGATTAGCATAAAAATTAATTTATTTTTGAGTTCTTATTGCATCATCGAGGAATATGTGCCAAAAAAAAATATTACAGTAATGTGAAAAATAAATACAAAAAAGTTTGGAGTACGATTATCATATGACACAGTATGATATACATATGATGTCGACTACAACCCAAAAAAAAGAACTACCCCAAGAGCACTCCAAAAAATTCTGCGTAAATCATGTGATCATCACATATCACATGATTGAGATTAAAGAATTATGTAATTTATACAAAAAAAATTCTGATATTCAAAAAAATTAAAGTATTTTATTATGAAACTTTTAAAGAAAAACTTTATTACTCTATTACTTTTAAAAAAGAAAATATTTCATAAATTTATTAATTTACTGCCTATCTACAAAATAAATCACTTCTGTTTATTATGATCTTTCCAAGTGCGTGGATTTGTAATCTGTCTTTCATACTTATTATTAATTTCTTTTTTTGCAAATTATTCCATTCCCTTTTAAATCTTTTCACCATGAAAGTTTTTCCCAACCACATAAATATTTATTATATTGTTGTTGATGATGTGGAATTAAACGAGTAAGAAGAATATAAATTACCAAATCAAGACATGGTCGAATAAATTTTTGAAACATTGCAATTAAAATCTACTCTACTAGTTAAATCATTTTCTAAATATTCATTAGTGTTGATTTCTAAAATTCTTTCAAATAGTTGTTTTGACATTTCTTCTAGAGTTAAAAGTTCTACCTCTGTGTTAGATTGATTAGATTGTTTATATTGCAAAGTAGCTTTATGATGACATATATTACAAGTTTTAATTTGCTGAGTATTTTCATTAATGAAAGCTTCTAGAGGTATTTTTTTTTTGACATTTTTTACATTTTTGTAAATTACCAGTAGTTACAATATCCATATTGAAAGTGGAAAAGCGAAACTTTAATTAATTATTATTTATGTAAATTACGTAACTCTTTAATCTCAATCATGTGATATGTGATGATCACATGATTTACGCAGAATTTTTGAGGTGGTTATTAAAAAAAAGTGGCAGACACGTGACTGCATTTTATTCATCACAACCGTCACACCCACCGTGTTTCCACTTTTTATATGAGGGACTTTGTTTTCGAGTAAGTAAAACTTATTCGTCACACCTTATTCATCACAGTCTATTTTCACGTGTTAGTGCATAACTCCGTAATGCGGGCCAAAAGTCACGTATCTGTCACTTTTTTTTTGCCATGGCTAGGGTACCTTATAAAGTCCTATTCTTCGCTCGCAACGGAAAAAAAATAAATTGCTCTTCTGAGTTTCTTCATTCTGTAATCGTAAAAAATAAAAAAAAATCAAACTTATATAATAGCAATCATAGTATGCAGTATGTTCCGCTTTTTTTAAAAAATAATTTATGATTATATATGCTTAAATTCTCTCTTGCTTCCATTGTATACAGTAAAAAGACAAGGAATTGAAAAAACGAAAATACTGTTAATAGTTTACCTTTGGTCAGTCAAACTAACATAAATAGAGTTATCTAGTATATACAAGAAATCCCGTTCTACGTCCTCATGTAATCCCTTTCCTCAAATATTACTCTAAACAATTAAAATTCAAGGACGTGAGGTGACATGACGGGATTTATTGTATATATTAGATAATTTCTTTGATTAAATCAAAAAAAAGGTAAATATTATTGATTTTACGATAAATTATTAAATTTTATTGATATCTTTTTTATAAATTAGATATTAGATAGTAAAGAAATGATGATTAACAGCATTTGCGGTATATACGATTCTTATCACAAGGTATTTTTTATTAATCTCAGTTTATTATATATAAAATTCTTTTGTTAAATCTAGATATCGATTATAGTGGTATCCGTCAAAGTACGAACTACTGGTGAATCATTTCGTTCTTTTTTTTCTTTTACGAAGTATGAACCAATTTGTAATTTTTTTTTGTTAATTTTATAATTTGTAATAAAATTATATTCATTGTTAGTATTTTTTTTTTCGAAATAATACGCGCGTTCGAAGATTTGCATCGATTTTCGAGGAAATAAAATCAACATTTGACCCGAATTATATTTTTAAATTCATTATTCATTTGTATACATGTTTAGTTATCTTTGGCAAAACTTTCAAAACTTAAAATGCCAGTCAAAATCTTATTTAAACAAGGAAAAAATATTATATATATTTATTTTTAAGAAATAAAAGAAATAAAGAATTTATTACAGGCAGAAAAAGCATCTTGCACTCGATTTAATATTATAAAGTGGTATAGTTAAAGTAGCAAAAAGTAGACGAATATTTAATATAAATGATAAGAAAAGACGAAAAATGAATAAAAGCGAAAGAAACTTTTCGAAGATATTACAAAGATATCACACGCGCGAAAAAATTAAATAAATTAAGATTAAACGAACAATTATCCAAAAGTAATAAAAAGATAAAAAAATTCGTTAACCTATTAAAACTATTATTCCAAGTTGCAAAAAAAATATGGCAAATTTCAAAAACCTTAATTTTTTTTTTTTATAAAAAAAGAAATAAACCTTAATTGGCGGAGGCCGGGATTTCCACCACCGAGGAAAGTGGCGCACAGACCATGTTGTTAACTGAAAATGGCTATGCCTCAATTACCTCGATGGTTCCATAGAATATTATTTGATTTATGTATGGCAAGATAATCATGAACACGGGTTGTAATATACGATAATGGATAATACGCGAAGTTTATAATACACGATAAATATTAGTGGCGGTTGTGGCGGTTATATCGGTTTTGTCGATTGTGATAATTTAAAGATGATGATTTTGATAATTTAAGGGAGTATTTAAGGGAAGTTAAAAATGCCGATAATATTTGTGGGTGAAAAATTATAAAAAATAATAAATATAATAGGCACAAATATTATCGACATAAAAGGAAAAGATAATTGAAGGAATGTCATTTTTCGAATTGAATGATTATTTTAACCAATAATTTCATTAGTTATTTTTTTTTTTTTTTGTATTTTGGAATTTTGGAAATTAATAAAAATTGAGCATCTTTTTATAACAATTCTTTCTTACGAGTACGTAATACAACATATCACGCCATAAATAGTATTTTTGGGGTAAAGAAAAAAAAATTATAAATCTTTTTTATGAAAATTGATATTAGATATCTATAACTTCATACTACAACTTCATATCACGCCAAATGTCCAAATTTAAATTGATAAGAATCAGTACTTTTTTTAGGTTGAGTATTTTGTAATTGATTCAACAAATAAGTTGAAATTTTTTCTTGTTTTTTTTTTGTTTTAAGGAAATAATTTTTAATTATTTTACAAATAAAAATAATAAAAATAAGAATTTAACGTGAACTTTACTTCGATATCGAGAAAATGAAAATAATTGACGATTAATTTTTATAAACAAAACCAATTTAAGCAATTGATTTACAAATACTTGTAATGAATATCAAATTTGATTTTCCCATTTGGAGTTTAAAAAGGTATATTTTAGACTGATTTAGACATTCCTTTCCGTTATTCCGAAAAAGCCCATATTTTTTGATTGATAAAATAAATGTTCTTAACCAAAATTATTCAACGGATGTATTCCCGCGATATAAACGGTATTTTTAAAGTTTAATATATATTTTTTAAGGAATAATTAATTTGTACGTTTTTATTTTTCATGAACTGATTCGAATTGAATGAAATATAAATTTGGTACTTTTCTTCCGTATATCCCGTTTCCGGTGGGAAAAAATTTCCGAAAGGTACGTAATAAGAGGGTTTAAATGAGATTTCTTTTTTTAAGAATCAGGTTCAATTTATTTATAGTTGAGTAACTATTTTGGTCATGCTAAAAAAAAAAATTGATGAATCAAATGGGTAGTCATCTTTTATATATAAATATATATTTTTTTAATAACAAATTATTAAGAATACATATTAACAAATTTGAATTCATTATGTGGCGAAGTTTAATAATTAAGCAGTCTAAACCGCGTTTTCCATTGTGAAATAATATCATTTTTAAAATACTTTTTAATTAAAAAACTTTGCCATATTTCTTTTGAATTATCGATTAATCCCAATAGTAAGTACACTTAATTGAAAAATTCATTTGGTGATCATGACTCCTGACAATTGGAGTAACACGAGTGCACGTGCTAATCTGATTATTAATTTCATGGGGGAGTTTGGTTTTTTTCTCCAGGGGAAAAAAACCCTAATGTTTCCCCTTCCCATGAAATAAATGGTAATCCCTTGGAGTGTGTCACTCATTAAATATTAACTAAAATAAGTAAACGAAGATGGTCATTTATAAACTCAGCAATTTTTAAAAATTAGTATGAAGGTGATCATGAGTGACACTTAGTGCGACAGGGGATTATGCGTTTTTATATCCATCACGATTTTATGTATTTGACGCTTTTTTTTAAGTTAATTGGTTTTCTATTAGGTGCGAAATTAAACAGAACTAACTGGAACAGAACGCCAAAAAGAATCTTGATTTTAAGAGAATTATTGTAGTGTAGTAATATTATAAAACAAATGTTTCTTGAAACTTTCAAATCACCACAATATAATATTTTTAATTTTAATAACAATTTATGTGGCAACAAATTTATGTATAGTATGATACCTGAATCTAATAATACAATTGTACAATTGGTTCAGCTACTGGACAAATAATTGAAATAACAATTTAATCTTCGAACGAATTAGAGATAAAGTTCAACAGAAAAAAAAATTCGGGTTGGAACAAAGGAATATCAAAACAATATAAACAATATTCAGATTCATCACCGACAGATTAAAGACAATACTACTTTGTGAACAGGATGAATAGATCAAAATAATGAAATTATTTGACCTGACAGTGCTTATACATAGAAAATAATATATTGGTTTTATATGACACGTCAACGAGGAGTATTGATTCAATTTCGATTGTTATTCAATCAACCGCAAAAAATCAAGAAGGAACTCCTACGACTTCTTCTTCGATATACGTTATTCCCTACGATCACGAAACAAAAAGAGATCAGGAACGGGCAAATGTTCTAGTCGTTGGAAGCCATGAGTCGTTGAACTATAATAAGTAGATTGGGCACTCACCTGATTATTTATGAGTATTATCGTAATCATGTTGATATGCGCCAGAGTTTCAGAGATTTTGGCATATTCTTTGTCCGTGATTCTTAAAGATCAAATGGAGATTGATATGGATTAATCCCTTATTTATTTCAATAATTTTGTTTATAGTTTCGGTATGTATGCATTTTTTTTTTTTTGCTTCTTTTTCATATAAAATTTTATAGTAAAAATCCGATATTTTTCCGTGAATTTTATAGTTGAAATATACACACATATGTATTTTATCTTAAACGCGAATGGGTACGAAATTTTCTTTGTTTAAATTGTAAAGTTGATTTTATTTAAATAAACTTTGATTAAATAATTTAAAAAATTTAAGAAAAAAAATATTATTCTACTGATGGAGAAGCAAAAAGGTCAAATAAAATTTGAATATTTTATTTTATTTGTTTATTTATTTTATTTCAAAATCCAACAATTTTTTAAAATTACTCACTCTCAAAAGATTCAAAAAATAAAGAAATAATTCTTCAAGTTTTAATATCAAGGAGTATTAATGATATTTTAAGATATTCCGATTTTCTTTTTTATTAATCTGAATCGCTATAAAATCTAAAAAATATATATCAACACATGTTATACCTTTTTTTTTTCAAAAAAAAAATCTAAAAAATATGTATCATCGCATGCTATTGCGTAGAAACTACTACAGAATTAAAGATACCAAAATTTTTTTCCAAATAAAACCTCTCGAACAATGCTTAGCGCCAATATTGTTTATAGACTAGATCTCGCATTCATGGGAAATCACTCAAAAGATAGTTTGTTAAATATGCTCTATATGTCGAATAGATTACTACGATTTTTGCATTGAGATTTAGAATCTTGATCTAGGAGAATTAGAATCTAATAAGTGTAAAATGTAATCGCTCATTCCATCGACAAAAATAGCAATTTTGTCGTGTAGCAATAAATGACCAAAATCTGATGGAAAAATGTAATCCAGGATTCAGGTAATGATACATGCAAATTTCGTAATTTTTGACCTCTTATCGACGGCAATATGATGCATTTGATCTTCCGTGAGATTCCACCATCTTTGGGAACGGAGATGAAACTTTAGAATACCCGAAATAACGTTGCAGTGTGCGCGATCTTGTAATTAAGGAGTGACTTTTACATCCATCAGAAAGTGGTTTCGTAAGTACAAAGCCGTGACTTATCCCCAATAAATAATTCAATATATATTTATTGACCTTATTCACAACGATATGTGTTCTTTTGACTCTCCATGAGATTCCATCATTTTTGAAACTATTAAAGAATACCCGAATAATGCCTATTTGTTGCAGAGTTCGCGATCTGTAATTAAGAAGTCGACAAATAGGTCATAAGGACAAAGCCGGGACTCATCCTGATATCGGCCAATAAATATTGGCTAGAAACATACAACTAAAGTGTATACATAGTTATGTTGGTGATTCTGTGGTTCATAACATCAAATTTGGATGACGACTTGCTGTAACCAAGCCATATGAAAGTAATATTCTGGAATAGATCTTTAACAGACATAAAGTATCATCTCCTAGATTAACATTATTATATAGTAAAGGATTTATATCAATAGTATTCGAATTTCTAGAATCACCTTTTAATAACAATTATAGTAGTGATATTATACAGATTTTCATACGTCAATTCTTTCCAATATGATGACCATCCACTGTATAATGAATTTCTAACCTCAAAGGTTTCCTCTGCAAACAGATCATATTTAAATAGGGGATCGACTTCATTCGAAGTACACCAATCTTGCCACATCCTTTAGTTTGGTACCTAGTCCGGAAATATTGCAAATTGAATGCAAAGGGATGTACTGAACAAGGTGCTCCTGCATTTGGACTGAATTAGAATCGGAAGAGGAAGACATGGACTCAAATTGTCCCTTTTAACGAAACTCCCAATCATAGGTGGAATGCGGCTCGCTGCCACTACCTTTGAAAGAGCGTGTAAATATCTAAAAAAAAAAGCATAATACATTAAAAATTAAAATTCGAAAAAATTTAAATGTAAAACATTTTCGATTAAAATAAAATAGTCTCTGATTTAAACGCCACAAATTCAAATAATAGATTTACCATAATTTTCTTCAAGTCCTAGAAAAGGGCATAACACCTACATGTGTTCATTGTATAACTCAATTATGAATTGAATGGATAACAGCATTTTTGAATAGATGGATCTCAAAAGGCCAGTTATGCACAAACCCATAAAGCAAAACGATATATGCCAAGGAAAATTGTTTGGACTTGTTATGATAATTTGTCATCAAGACGCGATAAGAAATCATCAACTCCACCTAAATAAAATCAATATATAAAAGTTATTAAAATTCATGCTTAGAAATTAGATAAAGTGTAAAAAATAAACAAGTATGATCAACGTACCAATAAAGATTCAACAAGAAAATGTTCTTTTAGAAACTGTACACTAGTAATGTCGATACACAACAAATACGAAGTTTGAAATTGCATCAAGATTCACCTATATAAACTTTTTTAAAAAAAATCCAAAGTAGGTTACCTACCAATATAAAAAAATAAATAAATCCATAAAAAAACGACTAAAATAAATAAGTTTGATAAAAAGAAATGCCGAATTACCGAATATTAACCCCTACTCATTCTTTGATGAATAAAGAAAAAGAAGCCGCGAAGAAAAATGATAATACTCTTATCATTTGCTATAATTATTTATTCGCTTAATCATTATTGATCTCGTTATCTACATCAGCTTGTCTAATCGTTCTTTCAAAGAAATATGACAATATCTTCAGAAATTATGCGTCTGCCGAGACTCGAAATATGGATTTGAAGCTGTTAAAGTTAATAGGTTATTAAAATTCTTCAAATATTATGCAATGTTTCAAATCTTTACGATTGATAAGAAAAGGCATTTAAATATAAGACTATGCAGCATAGCGACACTAACTTTATTATACTATACGCTCTCGTTGATAATTAAAGCTCTTACTTTGTTAACTGTTCATTTTCTGGAAGAAAAATTTTCGACAGTGATGAGGATGAGGATGAGGCGACGATCGTCGATCGTTTATAATAAAACTGGAATTAAAATATTTACACGTGTTTTTTCCTTTTTAAAAAATGCATTATTTTTTTCCGAAGAAAAATTTCTGGATATTTACCGTAGTGCTGAAAATAGAAATCGGCCAAGGAAGATTGAAGAAAATATTTTACCGGACTTTTCCGGATGTAAAATTTTATTTAGCAAATGCAAAATTACACCACATGTACATAAAATAAAAATAAGTAAATAAAACAAATGCTAAATTATTTCTTTTATTAAAAAGTGCCAACAGTTGCAAGGTGGACAAAATTTTTTTTTTTTTTGATGTACAATAAATTTGATATCATTTCTGTAACTCGCCATTTATCATTGCCATAAAAAGTTCCAAAAGAAATTCATTTGTTTTAAAAGAGTTCCTTTTGTAGGGGTGGTAACAGAGCCATTTTCTTGATGTAAAATTGATGTTTCGTTCTAGTAATGCAATAAACAAAGTCAATTTACTGTAAATCGGTCGAATCATTGATATAAAGATTGAATTATGTTACTTTAACTTTCTATACCGTATATACATTGCTTCCAGAGGTAAAATACTAATTGTTATTCCATCAGGAAAGGTTAATCCTTGCCCTCGAACACGTTGGTACATAGAAAATTATTGTGCATTTCCATACGAATAATCTAGAGTCTTGAGGACGTGAGATACATCTACTGAAAATTTGGTTGAAATGACATCTTCTATTTCTTGACTGCTTTTGCCGGTTAATTGGACTCCTACGAACACAGAATTACTTAGAGAGTAACAAGGATGTTTAGTTATTTTTCGCTTCTTGAGACCTAAATTTAGGACAAAAAAAAAATGTAAAGTGTAAGAAATATAATCATGTCGCAAAAATGTAAAGAGTGGGCATGAGCGTGAGCTGAGCGCGAGCTTGAGCATGAGCTGAGCGTGAGCTGAGCATGAGCTTGAGCATGAACTTGAGCATGAGCTGAGCATGACTTGAGCATGAGCTTAGCGTGAGCTGAGCATGAGCTTGAGCATGAGCTTGAGCGTGAGCTGAGCATGAGCTTGAGCATGAGCTGAGCGCGAGCTGAGCATGAGCTTGAGCGTGAGCGAGCTAGGCGTGAGCTAAAGCGTGAGCTGAGCGTGGGCTAGGCGTGAGCTAAAGCGTGAGCTGAGCGTGAGCTAAGCGTGAGCTAAAGTGTGAGCTGGGCGTGAGCTAAGCGTGAGCTAAAGTTTGAGCTGAGCGTGAGCTAAGCGTGAGCTAAAGCGTGAGCTGAGCGTAGGCTAGGCGTGAGCTAAAGCGTGGGCTGAGCATGAGCACTCTCAAGAATCCATTTCTATGTTGAAAACAGATTCCTCCTCCAGATTCAGAACATAAAGACATTTCTTCACTTACTTCCTTCCATAATTATATTTTGGAACTTGAGAGATACGTGTAAAAATATTTATGTGTAAGGAAAGTATCATTCTTATAAATATCAAGTGTTAAAAGTCTGAAAGTTTTTTTTTACGTGAACGGTGCCCTCAATAAATATCGTACGCGAGTCGTACGCGTATCACAATTGACATATACATGATGTACATGATGACGTTTTTACTCGTACGACTGCGGCGGAGTGCGGACCATTATACATTTATACATGAGTGATGAATGATAATCTTTTGATCTTTTACATTTTCCCCACTTTTATTCATATTACTTATTATAGATTTTATTTAATAAATTCTAATAAATACATTAAATGGTAAGTAGCTTTAAAAATGAAGATTTAAAAAAATATACAATTTATTTTCCTAGAAAAGTGAACAAAGAGAGAGTTTTCTTTTAATTTGTTATTAATATATTTTTTTTTGATAGACTACTTACTTATCTCTTTATGTGATTTTAAAAAAGCATACAGATTCATAGACGTATATTCAAAGTCTTCAAACCCTTCGCCTACTACACATCAAAGGAAACAGTTTGTTTATTTTTATTTTATGTGTAATGGTTGTGTGTGTGAAATTTTACTATCACGGATAGAAGGAAAGGATACAAAATTTTTAATTATTATTAGGAAGGAGTGAGTGACATAATTATTGATAATTTATCATTAAAAAGGAGTTGGAAACATAGGATACGAAATTTCTTTGATATTTTATTATCGAGAAGATATAGGAAACATATGATAAGAATTTTCTTTGATATTCTATTATTGGGAAGGTGTGATGAAGACAAATATAGTATCATTATTTATTTACCTTGGGGAGGGTTTAATAAAGCAGTATCCGATGCATACCTTGCGTAGAATTATGTTACACTTCGGTGAAATTTTTAGATATGGGTATAGATATGAATTTTTTTTTTTGATATTAAATGGAATTTCAAAGATCAATGAGTATAATTAGAACAAATTTCAAACGAAAATCAATAATCATCTTAAATTAACATACTACTATATAACTCATTTTTATTTAAAGATTGAACGCGAATTATAACATAAATAAAGCTAAAAAAAAAATGGAAATATTTTTATACAGTATCAAAATAGAATTTAATATTATTTTATGTAGTACATTTTCTTTGAGATCCGATCATAAAAACGACACCGGCGACACCGCCACCTCTGTACAGCAACATCATCACCTCATGATTCTGGAACATCACCACTTCACGATCCTCGCACTTCCACTTATGATTCTGGTTCATGATCTGAGATAACATCCATCATTATTTCGTAATTCTGAAAGAACATCTCAAGCCCAGAGAAATAAAATACAGAAAATATATTGTCTATAAATCCATCACAAAATCATAATGCAGCAATCTGGAAATAAGAATATATTACATTAGCAACAAATTTATTTTTCTTAGTAAAACATTACAGAGTATAAAACGATTATCTGTCAATAAACCTGACAAAATTGAAGAGATATGAGATATGAAGACTGTATGCAAGGGAAATTCTCTTCATTAAGGAATTTTCATAATCCTGACCGGCACGGACAACTAATGCGTATTTTAAATATACATAATTAAAGGATGTGGCAACAATTAAAAATAAAATTGACCTTTATTACAACACAACATTTGCAATTAATACATAAGGTTAATTTCTTCTAATATATTAAAAAATGTTATATAACGTTGTAACATACGTGACATTGCGCAGAATTCAATAAATACAACTCAACTCTAGATTCCTTGTAATTAAAATGACAAATTAATTAATTCACTATTATTTCGCTACGGACTTTAAATTTTTTTTTTTTAAAAAAAAATATTGAATCTCGAATAATTTAACAAATTACGAACTTTACAGTATAATCATCGATCGATTCGATTTTACCAATGATATATGTACTTTATATTTCTATCTTCGTTCCAGTTAAAAAATCGGTACAAACTCTAAGCTTCGGAAGAAGTTTGGTTTTATGAGGAAAGAAGGGATGGTCGTAACAAAACGAGACAAGCTAGCAATAAAAAATTTGAACATCCATATTTTTTTAAGTGCAAGACCGATAAATAATCGTCAACTAATATAAAATTAATTTTTATAAATCGTTGAATAAATAATACATATATTATATATTACATCTAGGATCCGAACCGACACAATTGAGAAAACGAGTCAAACCGAATAACCGGTTCGGTACCATAATCGGTTTTTGTCATTTCGGTCCAGATCTGAGTAAGTTTATATCAAAACTTATTTATGTACCAAACCTAATGAAACGAACCGACTCAAGTCGCTAAACCGAACTTTTTCCATCCCTAAAAACCTATGAACCAACCCTTTCTATATTTTATAGAATGTATATCAAATGTTCAGAAAAACAAAATCGTTTTTGTAAGTAAATCAGCCTTCTGATTGTGGTAAGTTACACATATTTCATATTATTTCAACATCCCTGATTCCAATGGGGACGATATAATAAATAAAACAATGAAAAAGCCCTTGTTCTCCTAAACGATATATAAATATGCATATTATCAAATGATTTATTATGGTAACAATTATTTCATCTCGCAAATCATAGCTACTAGACTTTATTAGAATGTGATGGAAAAAATGATGATGCAATTGATGCATGCAAGGAAACCGAAGAGATCAAAATCAGAAAAACAATGGACAAAAGATTTGATATATAAGGAATAGGATTTTTTTTTATTGTTCATTATTGTATTTCAATATCTAATCATTATTTTTTATAATATGCTTTTTTAAAAAACTTCTCATAAGATAAAACTGTACATTATTTTTTATTTTTCTTTTTATTTCCTTTTCTACTTTTATAACTTTTTAAAAAAAAAAATCCGCCGAGAACTGAATCTTTCTTATAACCCTTATAACCTAAATTTTACCAAATAACAAAAATATATACTTATATATACAAATATGAAAATTTTATACGAAATTAAAATTGTAATTTTTAAATACGTTGAAAATCCAATTTCACTTGCTCTCGCTAACCGTGCTTGGTATACTATTTTCCATGATCCGCACGCGAGATCTGAATGGCTCCTTAATAAGTATGGGAGAGCACATGCATTATTTCATGCAGTTAGGCTTGGACGCAATTTCCTCACGTTAGATGTTATAAAATGCTTAATGGCTAAAAAAGCAATTTTATCACGTTACTTTGTTCAAAGACTTATGTTACAATGTGGAGGTTGTGATGGGAGATTGTTGGAACTTAGAAATACTCTTAACGTAAGCCAAGAAGATTTCAAAAGATTAAATTCTTCCCAAAAGCACCATTGGGGCTATGACCTATCTGTAGATGTTTTCATATATATTTTGGAAGAAGCAATCAAGTTATATGAATCAGATGTATATATAAAAGGGAATGACTTTGATCTCCTTCATTTACTAACAGCCAGTTCTTCCATGATAAGCCTCTCATCTGAAAGAATACAAGTTGACATTGAACAAATAAAGGATTTAATATTAAACAAAAAATTAATACCATTCCCTCCATCAACAAGAGAACATGGTTATGAAAACGTACATCAATTAAATATCCTAGCTCGTGCCATCGTGTTATATCCTGATCTCGTAAATTTATGGAAACAAATCGGTTATCATGAAATATGTAAAGATACGAATAGCCTTGTGATTCGGGGCGTATATTTGCTTTTATTTCCATCTAATACCGATCAGCGCAACTGGGTGTGCCCAGATGAGAATGTAATATTTAAAAAATTAAAAATATTTATTGATCTTGGATTTAAACTTGACAACCAAAGCATAAGGGCGGTGATTTACCTATTTAGAGATAGGATATCAGAAATAGGTGAAGTTATTTTAAAATCTTTTTATTTAATCTGTAAAGATAAATAATAATATGTTGTATATAATTTTTATTTTAAATGGCTTATTATAGTTTTAAATTTATATTTAAGTTTTATAGTTTAAAATTTTTATTTTAAAGTTTTATATAATTTTAAATTTTATTTTAAAGTTTTATAGTTTTAAATTTTTATTTTATTTCTAAGTTTTATAAATGTTTTAGGATTTTGTTATCTAAATAAAAATTATAAATATCGGATCATTTTTTAAATGATAAATTTTATATTTTTATTAATCAAGTCCTTGGTATATAGAAATGTGCGTAAATTTAGAATTTAGCATTATCGCGCGTTCAAAAAAATAAAAATTAAGTATAGAACCTTATACTAGCCAAAACCTTTTTTCACTCCACGTGACTTATTGTCTTGAGTGTTTATTTAAACCACGTTGACGGCTCCGCAAATGATCATCTCATCTTTTTACTGCTAACTCTCCATAAATGCACCCTCTAAACTATAAACTCACTCCTTTATTGAACCCAACCCTAAGAAGAGAGTTGCTAATTCAAGAACACTAATTTGTGTAAAGGTTAGCTTCGCTGTGTTTCATGAAATATTCAATTTTAGACTAAAACGTTCCTAATTGTTGTTTAAAGAAATATGCGATAACTTTGGAAATTACGTCCACTATAAATTCAGAAGTTAGGAACATGGGGTTTAAATCTATTTGGGTTTCTTTACAGTTGTATTCTATAAAGATCATAAAGGTTTGAATTATTATAGTATTTGAAAAAATTTTATTCACAAGTTTAACGCATTAATATTTTATTTTAGGTTGCAAAATATTAAATCAAAGTAATCAATTGCGTCGATATAGGTTTGGTTTATAAATTTTTTTTTTTTAAAAAAAAAGAAAAGACTTTTAATGTAACTATCATTTCAGTACGTAGTGCCGGTTATTTTCCTTATGATTAGATAAGGAAGAAAACATAAGTCAAAATTTCACAATCTCCTATGCATTTTGTACTTGAATTAGAATTTTCTATTACTATATTTGAATCTCACATACGTTTCATTTTGTTTTTTTTATAATGTTATATTTTTTATTTATTTATTTTGATTTTGATTTTATCAAAATCTGGCTTACGCATTTAGTTGCTATTCGACTTCTGGGTCGTTCTGGGTCGTTCTGGTTCGCAAGAATGGAACATTCATCTTATTTGTAAAAACAAGCAAGAGGTAAGTCCGATATTTAACTGCATTTTTCAATAACATAAAATTATGAAATTAATCAATATTTGCTATTCTTTAGCAAAGTCTTGATTTAATAACAATATTTTATACCAATAAGAGTTAGGATAAACCGTTTATTCCTCCTCTTTGCTAATAATGGCGCAACTTGTCAGAGAGACGTTCTCTATTATTTTCACCAAATTATGTGAACTCGTATATTTTGTAAAAGAATCCGGTGTTGTATAGATGCAGTATGAAGTACCTTTCATATGATTACAATGATCCTTTTGATCACAAGTGAGAAAGCATCAAGAGTACCGAGAGCAGCAGCATCAGTAGCAGCAACACCGAGATAAGGTTAAACTTTTTAATCAAAACTCATGACTCTTCGATCTTAAAAGCATCTGATCCATTAGCAATACCACCGCAACCGAAAGCTAAAAGAATTGATATTAATAATGTAGTGACTAATGAAGGTGATTTACTGGATATGAACAATGCAGTAAGAACAATATAATAACAGCATTTACTATTGTTGCGATGCTTATAATATTTTTGGATGTTATGAAGGTAGAGTTATATTAGGATTAAATAATATATTGTTTCATTGAAATTAATTAAATTTATTTTAATGCAGGTCGTGCAAATTTGGTTGGGCTGATATTAGATACCTCAATATTTTATATCGTAAGTTAAATTATGTTTGGATAAGTTATTTTAATTTCAAATTAATCGTAATTTTTTTTATTGCTTTAATATTAGGTTGATTGGTGCCTCGCGTTGTAAGTCATTTGAACGTAACGAGAAATTTTGAATCGATGCTTTAATTGTCTGTTAAGATGATTTTTAACTGGAACAGTTATTTGAGATCTGAGTGGCCTGTGTTATTAGATGAAATTCATTAAGTAAAGATTTTTGCGAAGTTTGCCAGAAATTAATATTAATTTACATTATATATTAAATTTATAGGAAGGATTACTGTCGATTACAGCAATTCATTGCACAAAATGAAGTTATGAAGGTGCTTTTGATACTAAAATTATAGATAGAAATTGTGGTTGGCTCCTATAGACAATAGGATATATATAATTTATATAATATTCAATAAAATATTTGATAAAAATATATATTTAAAAAAATATGACACACTTAAACCATTAAGAGCGTTATTTTTTATTATTTGTAAAGGAGATAATAATTAATCATTATCTGAGTTGATAAATAAACTCAAAATGCTGTAAATATATTTCCATCTAATTATCAAAATTATTTGTCTTTTTTAAAAAAACACAACCGGTCAAAATATGTGCATCAACATTATTGGTCTTTAACAAATGACTAAAATACTTAGCAGCTTCAGCGACAATTAACAACTCATTTCATAAATACGTTAAAGAAAATCATTGTGAACGAAAATATACTGTAACATAGAATTCAAAACTTTTAAACATTAAAACATCAAATATAAAATTCACAAGCTTTCTTAGTATCAAATGCTTTGATCTTCCCTGTTTGAGTAACATAAGACCATACATCAATTAATCGGATAATTCGTGCCGAATAGTCTTACTTTAATGATGGACCAATACAAAAATGATAACCATAATTATGTTTCATTGAGATTTCACTTTCACGTTAGGTCGAATAAAATGCTATTAACTTGATCCAAAAGTAAAATTAATAAATAAAATATAAAGAATTAACACGTTAAACCAATTAAAAAAGAGTAAACCTTAACAATTGCAGAATGGTCATACAAGGACTTAGAAAGTTTTCGCCAATGTCCAAAGAAGTAGTTCCCCATGCTGTTGCCTTTAATTTTGATCAGGAAAAGTTATAGTAAAGGAATACGCAATTCCTCTACGCAAATATTTTTTCATGAATATATAAGCTCAAATAACATCATTATACCAATGATATCTCTTTCTCTCAATTTCTTTATTCCATTCTTCAAATAATTTAATTCGGTGAAAGATATATCCAGGGAGAAGGCTAACGAAAAAAGTTTAGCTATTTAACCATAAATTATTCTCTCAAAATAAAACAAATAGAATATTCATTATAAGAAATTTTCTTTTGAACTTAGTTTTTTTTATGCGTGTGATTTATATGTTAACAAGCTGCGGATTAAAGGATTTTGTAGCAATCTTACAAAATATATGTGTATATGTCAGACTGTATTATAATTGATCATTTTGATGTAACGTTCCTATACATTATCCATTAAAAAACGGATATCTGGATATCCGGATGAACGAATACAAACTACTTTTTACATTTCAAAAAATACAAAAACAAGGATTCTCATATTCTTGTATTTTCATGTATTCACTTATTGTATTTAATTTCTTTTTTAACAAAATTTGTGTAATAATATGACATCTTTAACCTTAAATTTTCCATTATCATTCATCCATTGCAATTAATTGCGCCAATAATTCTCAACTCTTTTTGTTATCATTTTTATTATCTCTATCGAAATTGTAAACTTATTCTTAGTCTTTGTTTTGGTTCAATCTTTTGAAAATTTCTTACCCAAAAAATTTACTTGCGTCTTTTCTTTTTTCATTTTAAAAGAATGTGATGGAAAAAATAAAACACGTTATTTCAATTTCAGATTAAAAATCTGACTAAGAGAAATACACAGTTTGTTAGTAACTTTAATTAACGCCTAGCACTTTTATATTTGTTAGTTTTTCACGTTCTTACTATATTTTAAAGTTAATATTATGATATGCTACGATTTCTGCAATATGCTAAATATGCTACAAACAAATCTTCGAACAAAAAAGATGGAAATTCCCTAAAACAACGAATAACTTGTTTAAACAAGTTTATTGTCCAATAAAAAATAATTACATTATTTCTCGAACAAATTAACGTAAAAAATTTTTTATTACAGTTCAATTATTTTTAGATAAAAATATGATTTTTGAGTTTGTATATTTTGGTTAAATTCAAGCTTTTTTTTAAAAAAAAATTGAATAATTCTTTCCTCCAACCTTTCAAACATTGGATCATTCTGATATTTTTTTTTCTGTTATAGATTATTCACAGTTTTGGCAATTATCATCAGTATTTTATTGCCACGTATTATTTTTCAAAACAAAAAGTTACCTGTAACTAACATTGTATAAACAAAACATTCAGTAATATTTCGTCATAAAAATTTTAAAGGATTCAAATTGAGGCGCACTGACACCTTCACATGCTCGTATTACTGTGCCTTTTCTATTAAAAAAATGTAATAATTATTAATATAAATTAAACCAAAGATGCTTTTGTATAAAAAAAGTCTGTCTAGATTCTTGATTGTGGTTTATTTTGCAGTTGAGGCTTTAGTGCATTCAGGCTGACATACATCAGCCATTAATTAACTAAGCGCGAAGTTCGCTAAACGCGTGATATTCTCCTTTATATAGAATTCTGATGTTAAAAGCACAAATATTTGAATTGCGCATTTTTCTTTTCTATTTAAGCAATTAAGACTTTCGGGCCGACAAAACAATCAGCCATTAATTAAATAATGACTCGCGTCAGATGACGGTCTTAGTCATCCGAGGTGCGTCAACTGACACGATCTACAGCAAAAATTTGAAAGAAAATCGCCGGATATTGGCTTAGTGATCACTGCGTAATGCGCAGGTTGAAGTTTTCCGTAAATACAAACAAATATTTATGTGTACCACTTTTTTTTCAAATTCCACTGTTTTTTATAAATTCTCCCCTAAGACTTCCTTGAGACTCCTCTTGAAACTCTTTCACAAATTCTTTTTCACACCATATTTTAATACTTTCAAAGATATTGATAACTGATAAATATGGTTTAACATATTCATATCTAATTCATCATTATTAAATATTACAAAAAAGTTTTAATGTTTAGAAAGTAGAAGAACAAAGAGGAATTACATAAAAAGAAAATTTCCCACTTCTTGAAAGAACAAACAATTGGCAAAATTATGCCTAATTAAGATAAATTTTTATTAATTTTTTTATTTAATAAATAAAATGAATGAAAGTTCGTAAATAATAAATAACTTTTGTTCTGTCAATGTATAACATTTTTTTATTAAAAAAAAGTTATAGTATTTTTATTATAGAGAATTTTGTGTTAGCTGAAGAGATTAGCTTTTATTATATAGAGTATTTTACATTTGGACATGTTGACAATTTACTGTAGGACTTCATGCATCTTCTCCTGTTGAAAGCATTAATGTTTGGATTAAAAGCTATAATTTTAATTCCAATATTTCCTTATGTGAGTTTAGTGATGTAATATATAAAAGGCAAAGACAAAATATTCGTTTAGTTTACGTAAAAGACGAATATGAAGATAAAATTAGCAAATGTTAATATTATTGAATTAAAATCTGATAAAATCATTAATATTGTCCTATTACTTTAAAACGGATGAATCAGAGTTATATTATATTTCAACGAGTTGGTATCTTTTTTTTTACACCATTATGAAGGATACATCTTTTTTAGAAATCTTGAAAAAAAAAAGATTTTATGGACATGTATGTGAATGTAAATCCAGGCGGAGCAAGTCATATTCAGCCAAACGATAAAGTCACATTCTATAAACTAAATATACAGGAGAAGCCTCGGAGTGAAATTACAAATTCCTTTTGGAATGAGGTATAAGACTACTGTTATCTGATAATATACTATTCTCAAGATAATGTACTCATATTTAATTACTGGATAAATGATTATAACTAAAACAAAATACCAGATTTTGATTTTTACTATTTTTACTCTAAAGCAGCATTACCAACAGCAGCAAATGTCACTAAGGATATAATTCAAAGTTTAGAAAATTAAATTTTAAAATAATTATTTTTTCTATATTTAGATCTTTTATTATTTAGATAAAAATGCACATTTCCTTAAATTTTTTATTATTCTTTAAATAATAATGTCTTAATTAATTGAACAATTCATAACCTACACAGCTTAAGCTTATTTTATGCTTTATGATTTAATATTGTAAAAACTTATATTCCACTTTCAAAATGACTTGCCGACGTTCTAATACTTCTCGCCAAAAATCTAAGGTTCGCAAACTCGATCGAAGGTGTATAGATAATTTAAATCTCTGAGGATTACTATGAGAAACTTATGGTTTTTAACTCATTGTAATACTTAATAATGATGAATTAGATGACTTTACAACTACTACAGGATACAGTTTATACTTTAAATTGATGGTTAATTAGTAGAAAAAATTAGAATGTGTTAATAGAAGACCATTATAGCAGAAGCTTTGGAAGGCTCAAAAAAAAAATAAACTTAAAGTCTTATTGCTGTCAGACATGTGTGCTTATTGCGCTGAAAAAGGACATTGGGTCGAAGTCTGTCCCCATCTTCTTGATAGTCAGCAAAAATCTATGTTTTAATCGCTGGAGTACAGATGAAATCCAAGAAATAGATATATAATTATTAAGATTTGCAATTAAAATAAGATATTCAAAACTTCATATTACATTATTTTGTTTATACCAATTACTGACCAAAAAATGTTTAGCTGTAGTATGGCTGGATACTAAAGTTAAAATGTCTAAGATTAATACCGCTTCTGGTTTATAATTTCGTATATACCCTTTTATTATTATATTCTAATTTCTTGTATACATCTGAAGAGTCTGATCTTGAACATCTGATCTCAAGGATGAGAAAGAAACTAAATCTGAAGCGGATGGGTGATCAAACATTTTCAACATTATTTAGAACTTAAGCCATTTATAGTTGTTACTGACAATGCCACTTTAAAATGGCTGATATGATGTGAAGGCCATTTGTCTCTTCATCTGAATTCCAACATATAAATGGGACCTGGATAGAAATTAAGGGATTGATGCCATAAGGTTTTTTAATTGTTAATATATTTTGGAAGAAGAATACCGTAATTATACATATTATAGAATAATAGTTAAACATTTTCAAAATAATATAAAAAAAGAATACTAAATTACTAAAAAATGAACTAATATTGGATTATCATAAGTAAAAGTAAAACATAGAATGGCTTGAGGATATTATGACTTATTGGCAAAATATTATCACTAAAAATTGCTTTCATTATTATTTATTCACTATTTATGAAAATCTAGTTAAATCTCACTCTCAGTCTCTCACTCACTCCTGTTAATATTATTGATTTTTAACATATCTAATTCACCACTATTAAATATTATAATAACTTCACATTTAAGGTTAATTAGTAAAAAAGCATTACTTTTTTTATTATAATATCTGAGATAAATTCTTATAATTACTATATTCTTCTTCCAAAGTATATTATTAAATAATTGTAAGATTATTTCGAAATAGTATATTACATTAATTCAATTAACAGAATGGGATTGAGAAATCTACAAAATTGCTTCTATAGAAAGTAATATCCTGGTGTATTTGAAATTTGGATCACTGATGAGCAAATGGGTTAACAAAAACTTTGATGGATTTAAGAGAGCTTATAGATTTTGGAAAAGAAGATAAAAAAATGAAAGACTTTTTTTATTAAACTTTCTTTATAATTTACTTGGTTTTTAATGAACTATTTAATTTACAATTAACAAGCTCAAACAAAAATTAGCAATAGATAAATAGGGTTTTATGATTAGAATGGTTTTTTATAATGCAACTTAAAATTCCTTATTGCATTATTTTTATTTATACCAAAAAAGTGTATAATAGTCATAATTGTTTCTAAAAGGACTATTCTTTCTCTGTTAATAACATCCAATATTTTTACTATTTCCATTATTATTAATATGGTTGCTTGTCACTCTCACATTTCTAAAAAAATCAAAGGACTGCATTAAGAACAATGAATGATGACTGTAAAATTTCTAAAAAGTAGTTAGGTTCATGGAAGTATTTCTTTAAAATATTAAAAAATCTTTATGGAGTTTTAAATTTTATAAAGTATTTAAAGACTAAAAAGAACAGAAATTTAATGAAAAATATTCCTTTATTTTATATTAAAGGCGAAGATCCTATTAATAATAAAAATGAGGATGAAGAAGGCAAATATCAATCTATCAAAATTCAAACAATTGGATAATGGTTTTATTGAATTAAATAGTCATAAATATGGCTAATGTCAGCTAAATTTCTTAATTTTATAAGACTTTTCACAGACTTATTTAGGAAATTTTGACTGAATAAAGACATTTGTACTCAGTTTAAAAAGTGAATAGGAAATGGTGCATTTATATTTTGTTAGAAATAATAATTCAGTCATTAATTTGACAAAACTTACTGTGGTAGTCTGGTAGTAGATTCATTAACCAGAGAATTCAAAGGAAAAAGTTATAGTCACCAAATTGGAGCTTTTCAAATTTTATGAATTTAAATTCTATTTATTAGTTTTTTAATTGATTTCAAAAATCAAAACTGCTTTTAATTATTGATATTTTAATTTTCTTACATCACATTTTTATGGAGTAACTAAACGTATAAGCCTGCCTTTCTTGAAGTAAAACTAAATAAAATAGATATTGTTAAAGCTTACAAGTTAAAATACATTAAAAGAAATTTGAAACAGAACTTTAGAATCAATAATAAAAGAAAATAGTTGATGCATTCAGATGCATCATATATCCATTATAAGTATCTTGTGCAATCATTTTATAAAACACGTTGTTATAGAGCACAAATTCCTTTAAAAAGAAAAGACATGGATGACTAGTTTTTTAGATTTCTTATTTACCATTTATGAAATAGTTAATTTTTTGAATTAAAATTTTAATTAAAAAATAATTTTTATATATTATAGATTTGCATTTCTGAAAATATCAAAAAATAGATAAATTAATTAACAAACTTTCAAAAAAAAAGCAAGATTCTGCTTGAGCACAGCAGAAAGACAGAGCATAGCGAGTAAGGTTTGGAGTTATTGGAGAACGAATGGGAAAGAAGCCTGACATCATGGGAATGATGAAGCAAGAGGAAAAGGTTGGTGACTTAAATATACATATTCTTTTTTTTTTTAGTATTAACTCAAAAAATATTTTTTTTCTTAAAGGGCTCAAATAATCAACATTGAAGATAAATAATTTAACAACTTCAGATTTAAGTTCTATTTTTTAAAAAAATTTTGTATTTTTTTTGAATATTTTTTATTTTTTAAATAGTGCATTTATATTTTGTCAGAAATGATGATTCAGTTATTAATTTAACAAAACTTACTGTAGTGGATTCATGCCTCATGATTATAAAATATATTTAAATGGAAAATTAATATTCAAAATATTTATTAAGAAACATATTGAGGATTTAGATATGTTGGTTTTAAAGGATAATTATAATTTTACATTTTTGTTAAAAATGTCTGATTTGTTTTGGGTTAGTTAAATTATTTAAAACATATAAAATAGTTAATATAGTTACAATACAGAACTTATTAATGAATTAATTAGGAAGTTATTATTAGGCTTTAAGATATTAATATGGGAGCCTAGAAATGAATTACAAATAAGAAAAGAGAAAAAGCATAATATCAGTAACAAAGATAAAATAAAGAAGTCAAGTGGAATAAAATCGTACATAGAAAATGCTGAGGCACTTCATAGTAGAGAAGCCTGAGAAGGTGAATGGAATAAATGGAATGATATTTCTTTCCATTGTGGTGGGCATTGGTCAAACTTTTAGGCGGATCTTGACGGTCACCTAGAAATTTTGGTTGCATCAATTATTGATAATGATACAGCCATGATATAGGTGATAGATCAACTTTTTCTTTGGAGGAGTAGTCTTGTCTCATATGAAATAAGAAAAAAACAAACTTTTATAAGATCTAAAAATAAGCATATTATTGGTTGAATGTATGTAAGTTAGCAATGTTATAATATGACAAGGCCACATCTATAAAAATAAATAAAAAAAAAATATTCAAAATATTTAATTAAAAACAGTAGCTGTGGCAAAGTAAAAATTCTCATTACTAAAGCTTTCATACACTACTTGGTCTTTTAGTATTAATTCAAAAAAATATTTTTTTTCCAAATAATCAACACTAAAGATAAATAATTCAGAAAATTCAAATTTATGTATATTTTTATATTTTTATAATTTTTTATATTTTTATTTTTTTTTATATTTTTATATTTTTTATATTTTTTAAGAGTTTATTCATTACCTCATTATATGATTATTATTTTAGTTAAAATTTGAAAACTTTTTTTGTAAATACTTTGTAAATCTTTTAAAAATATTTTATTTACATAATGAAAATAATAAATATCAGGAAATTTTTATTTGAAAATACAATATTATAAATACAATTATGGGAACAGAAAAGTCTCACAAAATTTTTATGGATTTTAACATTATAAGAATTTTAGCATTAAGTAATAAGTTAATCAAGAATGCTAAAGGAAATAATGTGTTATAGGATTGTTTTGAAAAACATGAGATACATTAGAAACTTCTTTATAGGCTTTTCATCTTCTCAGTGTAAAAAGATTAGCACTGTATTAGAAGATATCTTGCAACTCGTATTGACAAAGCTGAAGTAGACAGAGTAGTGGGTGTTACTAATTTCACATTTTCTGTTACACTCCCACAGCCCATAGCAGATAGCTTTTTATTATTTTTATTATTTTCTTTTTAGTTTTCCACATAACTATTTTTTGTTTGGTATAATTTCCCACCTTACCTCCCCTATTCCTACTAACTTTTTTCTTTATCTTTAGTTTACTATATCAGATATTAGATACCGTATGACTAGAGAATGGTGCCAAGTTATAATAGATTTAGACAATGTATAAACGATAGATAGTTTTATTATTAGTTTAAAGATGGCAATTTTATAGTGTAATTTAAGCAATACTGGCCAGAAATTGGAAATAATCAGACAATAAATTTTATTATTGAAAAAAGTTTCTGGAAATTATTATTATTTTTTGCAATAAATTTACTGTGCATGCATATACTTGCTAGCTAGTTCACAGCATAGTTTTAACACTTTAGTTAATCAGGCAGCAATAAATGCTGTGAATTGAAAAAACTAAGAAGTTATATACCAAATCCAGAATTTGTAAAATTTTCTTATAACAAATTTTAAAGAAATATTTAAAATTTAGAATGCCTAAGAAATTTCTTCCAAATATTAATAACTTATTATTATATGGATAAAGTTTAATCACTACATATCTTCAGTAGAAATGAAAACATATTGAAAGAAAACTAACAGTCAAAAACTAATCATGGCATTCGAAGCAAAACTAATCGATGCTTTGAAATAATAAAATAATAAAAATGTTGATATAAAAATATAATTATTAGGGACTTAGGGTATTAATTTACATGATCGGCAGTAATAGTAATATAGTATTACAGATGACACAAATTTCGAAAAAAAAAAAATTTTTTTTTTTACTTGTTTCGACTTGAGAGATCTCTTTCGTTATAGACAAAGATAAGCAAAAATTTTTACTTCATACAATAAAATAAAATAAATAATTGTTAAAATACAAATTATCGATCTATACCGATATAAAGGAGTGACATTGTTTATTGTGTTCCAAAGTACATTTCGAGCTCTATAATGTGGTACTGATTGCTTTTATAAAAGTTTAATTTATTTAAGTAAAATCTCTTGACTTCACTTAATCAAAATAAAATCAGCTTATCTGAAATCCGCAATAACCATCTCATTAAATAATGCCACCATAAAAAATAACGATTAAAAATAAATAAAATAAATTCAATTTTGAGGATATTTACAAATTCTTTAACTTAAAATACTGTTTCTTATAAAATGTACAATTTAAATATTTTAGCATTTGAAATTTTAAAGTATTATACTTTATAACTTATGAGTATCATTAATATTTTTAAAGCCTTAATATATATCATTTTTAATAAATTATAAACTAATCTTTGCACATTTTTTACAATACAACGTACATTAGAGATAACGTATTCGCCAAAATTTACAAATAAAAGAAATTGGCACCCATACATTTCCTCATCTATTATTTTAATGAACGTATTGACTAAATTATAATCAATGAAGACACCAAATTAAGCAAATAAAACGTTTATACAAGAAATTAAAGACCGTGAAAGTTAGAAAGCATCACTTTAGACTAAAGGCCTTGAGATAGTTGCAATAGTTATGGCTTGTGAAATTTAATAGAACAGAAATAATTCATCTAAAAAAGTGAAGTGTAAGATAATTAAAACTAATATTGTTGAATATATAGAGAAAAATCCATTAAAATGCTTTCTATATATCTGAATTATTCTTCAACTCTACAAATAGTTACTGGAAGAATGTAATATAAAATAATATAAACGACTTAAGAAACTTATATTTGTATATTTTCGATTTTTTATAATTACATGTAAAATTAATTTTATTCTCTCTCTTTAATTTGAAATACTTCATAGTCTTCTATTGAAAATTCATTTCCGGTATCTCTGATCTTTTTTTCATAAAAGAACTTTTGATACCGAATATTATAATTTACAAACTCACCAGTAGCTCTTATAATAATGTCTGTGCCAAAACATGGACCACGTTTAGCGCCATAATTCAATGCATGTTCTGTATCTTTAATATTACTAATAATTGCACTTTTAATATCCTTTTCTTTAAAAGAAAAAACAAAACTATGTTTTGTTTTTCCCCAATTATCTGAAGAGCTCCACATTATCGGATTATAACCACCAATAATTTCTTCTGTTCCTTCTACTTTAATAAAGGTAATGGTATTATACTTATCATCACATAATTCATGAAATTTTTTAGGTGTAAATCCATCTCGGCTTCCTCTTAATAATAATTGAAATTTATACGGTAAATATAATTCTCTTAAATGATCAAATCTGCTATTGTTAATAACTGTTTTATCAATCCATTTCAAAATAGTTGAGGCAATTTCTAAAGTAACAATTTTTGTATCAATAATGCTCTCAATTCTAATATTTCTAGGAAATAAAATGCTGTCATTTGGTTCACTTTTAGGATCCAAATGAGATTTTAATAAATCTTCATAAAGTTGATGATTTAAGAGTCTTTTATAGGGACGAACTTTTTCTAAAAAATCTTTGGATGATAAACTAAAAAATCTAATTAATGATAAACAATGTTGTAAAACATTTTTCATTGCTTTGAAATCATCATTCGACCAAGTATTAGGATCTGGAATAAGTGTATGATTTTGTGCGAGACCCCATTTTAATACATGTTCCCAAACCTCAATTTCTTTCATTTGTAAATCATCTCTTTTAATAAGTTGAACTAAAGATTTTTCAGGAAGAGAGGTGAAATCAAGTGATTTAAATATTTTCTCTGGAGATTTTACCATAAAATCCGTACAAAATTGTTGAAGTTCTAATAAAGAATTTGATTGAAAGCTTGTTCTATGAATAAGTTCAAAATGTTGTTCCATCCATTCGGTTTTATTTTCAATTAAATATTTTTGTAAATAATCAACTAATTCTTGAAGTAGAAGCTCATCCGCAGCTAATAATAGATTGAGAATCTCCGAAGTGTCTTGTCCATTCAATGAAATAATACCACCATAAATATACCTATACAAAAAATTTGAATTTCGAATTTGAAAAATTTGAAATAATTTGAATATTTAAAAATTTGGGATTATGTTATTACATATAAATTTATTGTATACAAAGTTACAAACTCTTACTTTAAAATAATCTGAAAGATTTCAGGCGATATGTTTGATAATTTAATATGAGCCAAAGAATTATCCCTATTTTTTTTATTAGAAGCCAAAGTTCGTCGTAAATATGGAGAACGGTAACACAAAATATTCATATGAGCACGAAAGATTTTTACATTAGGATCCTCTCCAACTTCAATTGTTATATCGTAATATTCATCATCATCTAATAATTCAATATAGTTTTTACTTAATTTTGAAAAAAATTGGGTAGACATTTTGTCTTTTTTTTTTTTAAAAAAAAGCGGTTCAATTTAAATGTTGTACTCCGTACCTCGTTTCACAATGAGATTTAAATTTATTGCGTCATTGATGATCATCTCTTAAGAATCTACATTTTTTATCATACATTACCAAGTACTGTTAGAAAGTCTGAAGAATTTGGTTAACTGATTTGAGCTCTGATGGAAATATCTTATTCTTAACCGTTGATAATCAATAGTATTGTAGAGCTTGTGCCCGTCATAAAGACGTTTGCCACCACAAGCTACAAAATAAACCTTTATTTAATTTGATAAAAATTATAACAGTTCCCGAGTTTCAAAATAAAAATAAGAGTTAATAATAAAATGAAAAATTCAAGAAAGAAAATTAATTCTCAATAACTTCAAAACAAAAATTCTAAATTCTATTTTTATAATCAGATCGCATTAATAAATAAACAATTTCTAAATTCTAAAGTTTAATCACGAGCCTGTAGAGGGTAAACAAATTTATCACAATAAAATATAAATAACCAATAAAAACCCAGAATAGTTTTACGTCATTACGGACGCAGTACATTTAAAACTGTCTGTTTTTTACTCTAAAATATAATACTACGCCCCAAAATTAATAATTTCACAATATAATAATATTTCGACCGATTATTGAGCTCAAATTTAATTATTTAATTTTTTAAAAATTAAAAAATTTAATATCACTATTAATAATAACTAATCATATTACCAAAAAAAATAATAATAAGCATTTACATGAACATAAATTAATCTTGAAGATTGCGAGTCATATTTTTCGATTTCATTTAGTTGGTGAAACCTTAATACAAAATATACAATAAATATATTCAGTATCGATAAAAGTCCTATTTTAAACCTTGCATCTTTTTGCAAGGCAAAGATTATTTTTAAATATTTACAAATACAGTAACAGAAGAAATATACTTTTATTACAAATTTCTTAATCTTTATTTAAATCGATAAATAAAAATTTATACGTGGTAAAAGACCGTTAAAGTTAGGAATCATTAAACTTCCCCTGTGTTAAATCCCGAAATTTAGCCGGCATTATGACGTTATAAGGAATTAACCATTGTGGATTGTACACCGAAAAATCAGTATAGTAAAATAATATGGAGAAATATTATTTCAGAAGCAATCATTTATTTCTTATGAAATTTAATTATTGAAATGATTATAAGGTATTCAAAATAAAAAAATGCAAAGGTTAATTCAAGTCAATACTACTAAGAAAAAATATGGAAACAATAATATTTAAGATTATTTTATGAAAAAATATAATAAATATAAAATAATTTTGTACAATTCTTTTTAAATACGCTCTAAATTGTTGATATGTTGCATTAATTTAATACAATTTAATAATAAAGTATTGCACCCAAGAAATTATAACCATGTACACATTTGCATTTTTTTTTTGCAAAATAATTTGTCATTTTCGAACAAAATCCAATATCAAATTATTTCAATTTTCAATATATAGATACTACACTCATTTCCTTGTGATTTGATGTACTTTATAATCCAGACTCACTACTAGCACTTATTAATGATAATGTCATCGCCAAAATATGGACCATATCTATGGCAATAATACACAGCGTAAAATGTATTTCTTATATTACTAACAATTGCATTTTCAACATTATTATCTTTAAAAGAAAAAATAAAGCTGTCTTTAGTTATTCCCCACGAATTAGAAGAATTCCATATAATCGGAATTTTTTTTTGTTAATGTAAACTGTTAATGTTTGTTAAGGTTACGAAAAGTAAGTCGGTTTATAAATCAACCAATTTAGGAAAATTTGAATAAGGCTTTTCTTGGCTTGTGTCATTTGTGTAATATAGATTTAAATGTGAGCTATACAGTCTATACACGTAAAGCATTGTATTCTTTATTCGTGATATGATTGTTAATATCACAAAGTTTTTTTTTCAAAAAAAAAAAAGTTTTTTTTTTCATACGCCAACGAAAAAAATACAAATACTTATATTCTTTATATATAACATTTTACTAATCAAATTTTATTATTATTGTTATTTTTATTGTAATATTGTATAATAATTTAATTTTAAACAATTTTATTAATTGTCTTACTAAGATGTATCTAATGATAGTAATTCCATATCTCTATGATTGAAAGGCATAAAGAAAATTAGCCAAATATCAACAAGATGAAAAAAAAAAATTAGCCGTCTAATCTTTTTTCCGTTTAGAAACTCTTTCTTCATCTCATTGGTGTTCCAAAATTGGTACTCGTTACAATTAAATGTAATACAAACAAAGATCTTTTATCTCGATTATTCTCAACAAATCAAAAAAATATATATATAATAGCGGGTGCAGTTTTTGTATAAGAATAAATGTCCCTATATATTTCAGGTTTACCATTTTTTTCAATAATATTTTTCTAGAAATTTCTTTCAATTAATACTAAATATTACAATGCGGTTAACATACAGTAAATATGCAAGATTAGCCAAATTTAGGCAACGGAACGTGTTAAATTAACACGTTTCGCTTTTATAGGGATTGATGACCTAACTATGGATGAAAAATTCTTAGATTATACGCAAATCAAAACTTTACTCTGTCTAATTTCACTATGATGGCGACGCATCTGTGTACCCTACCCCTATATATATATATTTCTGAGTCCTGTGCTTATAATGATAAAAAAATAATATTATAATATTTATAAAGTCATTTGTTATATAATATTTCGGTTATATGAACCGTCATTCTGTCGGCAAAACATTTGTCGGCGACAGGGAAATTTTATGAGTAGAAAATCTAATATGCGAACATCTGAAATCATATGGAAATTCTGTTTCGCATTCGATTTAATAACGAAACCCTTTCCTTTAATAATGAAAGAACACGCATGCACCGTTTATTTCTTTACACGTCATGCCCGATATGGCAAAAGTATGAATCTTGATAAGACAAGTGGTAGTAAAGAGCATAATATAAATACACGTTAAGTTACGGCACTTTTTTCAAAAAAAAAAAAATTTTATTCAAAAAAAACAAAGAAATTTCTCTATAAAAAAAGAAGTGAAAACTATTAAAAAGGCAAAATGAAGTTCAATATCTTCCTTCTCTTTTTGGTTATCTTCTCTGTTACCGCTTTAGCTGTACCAGTTGAATTGAATCATTATTGTAAGTATTTCCATTGTGGTTACTAAAATAATTAAATGTTAATTTTTTATTTCATTTTAATTAATAAATAGGTGATTATTGTAAGTATTACTCCTGTTCATTTCCGGTTGGTACAAGCTAAATCGAATCAACCAACCGGACTGGAAATGAACCGGCCTATTATATTACACTCGATGTTATTATTAACTGAAAATATTAAACTTTAATTTTCCATTTACTTAATTTTAATTAAATAATGTATAGACTGTAAGTATTCATCATTGTTGTTATTATTTTATGGTACCTATTTTTGAAAATACTAACTAATAAATTAATAAATAGGCTGTAAGTATCGGCTTTATATATAATAGTTATTACTGTATTATGTTTTTAAAATATTTAAAATTTAAAATATTTTACCTTTAAAATATATATATATATATACACATTAAATACTAGGCTGGGGTAAGTTATTATATTTGATGTTTATTGTTTTAAAACAAATATTAACTTTTTTATCTTTCCTTTTATTTTTAAATAATAGAATGTAAGTGTTAACATTATTATTACACACAATGTTATTGTTCTTACAAAAATATTAATAAATGCCAATTTTTCTTTTATCACTTAAATAACAAATAGTTTGTAAGTATCTTCATTACCATTAGTATTACAAAAATATAAAAATTTTTTATTTTTTCTTATTAAAACACTAATAAATATGGAGTCATACCGAGGGCAAGAGGAGTTCGAGGAACATCTCTTAAAAGAAGTCAAGTCTTTTGTGGGCAAAAATTTTACAAAAGCCAACTCTAGGCATAAAGACGAGTTAGAGGATATTTTCGACAAAATATTTTTCAGGACGCTAAAAACACATAGGCTACTAGTGGAAATAAGTAATATTACTGGCATAAAAGGTGAAACCATAGAAATAATAGCCAGGAGTATACTGAGGTTCGCATATAGAGAACATGATAATGATGTCAAAAGAATTGGAAACCAGAATATTCGCCTTCGTTCATGGCTGCGGCAGGCGCAGCAAAAACCTTCAACACATGATACACATCTAGATAAAGAAATAGAATGCGAGTTAAAAACACCAATCAAAAACGTCTCGAAACAAAGAAAAACGCCAAAAAATAAAAAACGTGAAAAAAAATTAGTTAAGGAAATTGTGCTCCCAACAAAAGTCGATCAGTTATCGATCCAAAAAAATTCTGGGGCTCAAAGTACAACATCACGTGACATATTATTTTACGACATACCATCAAGATATAGTGAGGAAGAGGTGGTCAATGCCATAAAACAGTTAGGCGAGGTACATAGAATTAGGATCAAAAAACATTACAAATACCAATCAGTAAGAGCGGACATATCATTATTGGAAGACTATGAGAACTCCTTCTTGAAAGGAGCGTGGAAGGAGAAAGTTTTAATAGGAAGCAACGAAAAAAATAAAAAAATCATTGACATTCGTTGGTTCAAAGGAGACAGGACAGTTAAAGATATAAAAGAAAAATGCAAATGGAAAGCTTACAAAGTAATTCGGATGAATTACTACCAAGATATAGCGAGAAAAAATTATACTTTTGAGTATGGAAAAATAGCTCGTTTTGGAAATAAAGACAGTTTTCTTGGCATACTTTAAAAATGAAGATCAGTCGAATAGTGCAATCACTCTGGACGGTGGAATCACAGATCAAGCCTGGATTATTCACGGAAAGCGTCAAGATGGTGTGCCAAAGAAGTCTTCAAAAGAGGATCTTCCAAAGGCCCTTATCAGTACGGTTCCGAATAATAAAAAAGAAGAGCAGATGACAACAATCATTATGCCAACAACTATTAAAGATATAACCACGGAAGAGGTAGTTGATACCGTTAATAAATATAGGAAAAACCTGCTAAATGAAAAGCAAGTTAAAATGATATCGCCTCCACTAAAAGATTACACTTCTATGGATAATGTGGTTAGAATCATAGAAGAGTATAGAGAAGAGATAATGGTTGAACATGGAAAGGTGGCATTCAATAATACAATAATGATTGAATCATCAAAAGAAGATAGTGCTGCTGAGAATATAAGAGTCGGAGACACGAAAAATAATAATAAAGCTAAGGGTGCTTTAACTAAAAACGTTGTCAACGACAAAAAAGATAAGTCAGTGTGCACCAAACATGGCGAAAAGATAGTTACCCCAGTGGAATTACATGAATACACCAAAGTCAACGCTGATTGTACTAAAAGACTACCAAAGAAAAGTGAGTATCCATTTACTCTTTCAAATCGTAATCCATTTGATATAGGTAAAGGTAGTGATTTTACATCATCATCGGATGATGAAGAACACATAAAAGAAGTCAAGAAGCGTATAAAGAAAAAACAAGGAACGCGCAGTGACGTGGAATACGAAGAGTCGGAAGACGGTTTCAGAGAAGTTAAAAAAGAAAGAAGACCTTGGGCCGGGAAGCCTGGAAGCAGGATGGGCCGAAAAAAGAAAAAGGGTCAAAACAAAAAGTAGACTAGGTTTGTTAGCCCTATAAAAAAAGAAAATTCGGAATTTGTCCTGAAAAGTATGGAAAATGTCCGGAAATTTTCCATGCATCCGGAAAACATTCAGAAACGGTCACGTTTTGGAACACTTTCTGGACGCACAAATTCCAGACATTTTCTTGACACTTCAGAATTTGTCCAGAATTTGTCCAGAATCGAGCGTCCGGAAAATGTTCCAAAACGTGACCATTTCCGAATGTTTTCTGGACGCACGGAAAATTTCCAGACATTTTCCATACTTTTCAAGACAAATTTTGAATTTTCTTTTTTTATAGGGTAGTGTAGAATAATGAGATATACCCATGTATGTAAATATTTTTAGATAGGTTGGTGTAGGGGTTAAAGGTGTTGATCGGGGACGGTAGTTGCCTTGACATGGAGAGAATGAGTAGTTTTTAGATTGCTCATTTTCAATGGGTATATTGAGGTTATTCTACTGCTTATGTTTGTACTAGTACGCGAAATACTAACATAGGTTTTTTTAATCAATAAATATGCATTTGTCATTGGAAAAAAAAAAGAATAACGAATATTACAGAGCGCCGAGTGAGGCAGTAATATGGTCGATTCCTTTTCAATTCTTAATAATTGTTAATAAAGACACACAGTTTCTTGCTGATTCCTAACTATACATTTTATTATTTATTGTTTATTATTTTTTTAGTTATATACACTTTATTTATTTTCGAGTTTATTAGTTTATTGATATACTGATCAATACTTTGTCGATCATTTGTCGATCACACACCATAAACTTATATTTATTTCATATACCCTTATCGAATATTATCCTACAATTATTATCGATTTCTCATTGATATATTATTACATTACGTTAATAATTGATATTTTATTTCTGTTACTACCTGACGAATCGTATAAAATCAGTAGTGACACTAGCATCGTTAGATCACGTGATAATTGCCAAAACGTCCAAATTTTCTTAAATTAAAAATCCCGACTGGAACACATTTGTGACATTATCTCGCCATCTAGGATCGATGGATGCGGAGATGTATTTAAAAACAAGTTTTGGACATTTTGGCAATTACCTCGTGATCTATTGGGGCTAGAAGTGCGTGCTGACCACCATTAGATTTCTCTTGATGAAACGAATCCAATGAGTCTTTATTCATCAAATTTAAGTCACTGGATGACGAGATAATCACAAGTGTCCGGATAATTTTGGCTACCCTCTGTATTAAAGCTAAAACAATATCAGAATTTTTACAATTTGTACAAATACATTTTTAAGATTCAGTGAGATTGAATTGGATTAATTTGGGGTTAACTGTTAATGATTATGATTATTATCTAGTATTGCTTTTATAATGTTATTTTTAATATTATTACTATACTTATTATAATAAATTAATCGAAATAACTTCATTAGAATACACCACTGGTGCTCAACAACATAGTATGTGTTTTCACAAAAATTATGGCCTAAATCAAAGAAGTTTTTCTAATTAAAATTGCTTAACACCCTCAAAAATGGCCAGAAAAAGGTTTAATTAGTACTATTATTATTATTTTTTTTATGTTACAAATATTGCAAAATAAAAAAAAAATTTTGAAAAACTTAGGAAAATATAAACAAAGTATATGCTTGTAGCTAAGGTTGGCTTCTCAACTGTTTTTTAAATAGTTGCAAAATTACAACTATATATAATACTTGTTGTGAATTATGGATTGTGATTAGTAAGGCCTAGTTGCGGTCACATCTCTAGCTGAAACATTAAGTACTATAATGTGAAATATAATTATTACATTAATAGTATCAGTTTAACCACATTATTAATAATATAGATTAAAAAGTTAGGGCAACAAATAAAAAAAAATGCATATATCATATAACTATGGTATTTAACACCATGTTGTGAAATATAATTTTGATTTGAAATTTCAATAATTACAGTTTTAAAGTTGTTGTTTGGATGTATTTTTAAGTAAAAATAGTTTAAAATAATTCATAATATTGTTGGCATGAATATCTTTATTATAGTATTAAGTCCGAAGTGGTGGTTAGGTTCAGTTTCTAAGATGAGGAATATCATCAAGCGTAGAATTATATAGGTCTTCGTTACATTTCAGACTAAAAAGTAAAAGAAGAATGGATTTTCATAAAATGCTGCGCATTTCATGACTTGCATCACGTACACAGTTGTACAGTCGTACAGTACATTAAATAAATTTCAATGTTGTACAGGATGCAGTAACCATTATATAAGGTTTAAATTTTACAAATTTGGGTTAATTCCTTTTTATTTTCTTTTCGTAAATTATAAAAATGAATGATAATAAATTTTTACCAAAATTATCACAAAATTTACTTGAAATATTAAATGATGAAAAATATTATGATATTACTATTGAAGTTGGTAATGACCCTTATGTAAAGATTTTTCGTGCGCACATGGTCATTTTACATTATCGTTCAACTTATTTGCAAAGAATTTTGTCAACTAGTAATATGGAAAATGATGGAACTTTAACACATATTAAATTACCGAACATATCACCTGAAATATTTCAAATAATTTTAAGGTAAATAATTTTATAAAACAGATTATATTCATGATAATTCTTTTTATTCATAATATAATATTTTTTTATATTTTAGGTATATTTATGGTGGAAAACTTTCTTTAGAAGAATATGATACTCTGGATATAATTAAAATCTTGGTTTCTTCTAACGAACTTAATCTTCAAGAATTAACCACGTATTTACAATTTTATTTGATTGAAAATAAAACAGATTGGATGGAAGAAAATTTTAGTTTAATATATCAAACAAGTTTTGAAAATGATTCTTTCTTGGAACTTCGCAAATATTGTATTGATTTAATTTCTAAAGAACCAAATAAGATATTTAATTCCATAAATTTTTCTTCAATTTCAGAAAATCTTTTGTTTACAATTATTCAAAGTGATAACCTTCAAATGAGTGAAATTCAAATTTGGGAAAATGTTCTTAGGTGGGGAATCGCTCAAAATCTGGATCTTCCTTCTGATTTTACAGACTATTCTCAAAATGATTTTAATAATTTAAAGAATACCTTACAACGGTTTATTCCATTTATTAAATTCTACAATTTAACTTCTAAAGAATTTTTAGAAAAAGTATTCCCCTATGAAAAAATATTTCCAGAAGATTTATATAGAGATTTATTAAGAGTTTATTTAAGTCTTTCAGATCCTAATAGCAAACCAAGTAATAATACAAAACTTGGTATAACTAAAGAAAGTAAAAGAACAGTGGACTCAAAAATTATAACTTATCAACATGTTGAATTAATTTCAAAATGGATCGATAGATTAGAAATTACTGACAAGTTAATTTCTTCATATGAATTCAGATTATTGTATCGTGCATCTCGTGGTGGATATTCACATAAAAGATTTCATGAAATTTGTGACAATCAACCTCGCACTGTAACACTTGTTAAAGTAAAGGATAGTAACGAAATTCTCGGAGGATATAATCCACTTGAATGGAAATCGGATGAAGGTTTCAGCACTACTAAAGATAGTTTTATATTTTCCTTTAGCAATGAAGAAATTGAAAATTATATTTTAAGTCGTGTAATTATTGAAAAGAGTGCTATCTACAATAGTCCTAATACGGGACTATCATTTGGTGAAAGTGATCTTAAGTGGAAAATATGGCTTGGACTATGGCTTGGTAATTGTAAAAAATCTACTTATGAAAACCCGATTAGAAAAATCGAGGGAAAATTTGCTGCAGAAGAATTTGAAGTATTTCAGATTGTACTTGATTGATGATTTAATTAAAATTTTTAGTAATCTATTTCAAAATAAAGTATTTATACGTATACAGTAGTTTTTAATTAGTTTTAGGTAGTATTATATGATTACTTTCAACAATTTTACTATACTCATTTTTTACGAAACTATTTGGGAATCTAAAGATTGAGAAAGGCAATAAAAAGTAAAGTTCGTCCAGTCTAGTAAAAAATGATTATTTTTAAAAACAAATTATTAACATACTATCTCGGTAGAACGTATTGAAAATTTAATTTTTTACGCTCAAATTTCTGTAAACTGAAACAATCTTTTCATAACAAAAGATGGGTTTTCAATACAAATTAATACTTCGAAATATATATATCGGGAGAAATTAAAATTTTTTACTAATAGCTCTATGCAGGGTTATTAATAAGGTCATTTAATTATATCTTTTTGACCAAAATAACTAACCTGTTTTTCATTTCCTAATGGCTTCAATATATTTTTTTCGACTGATACACTATTTTACATAATTATACTTTTTAAATTACTAGAACAAAATTTTATTTTCAAAATTTTTTTCATTAAATTGTTATGTTATAAAAAAAATTATTATATTTAATATACATAAATATCATTGATTGGTCAAATAATATTTGAACGTTAAAACTTTCTTAGAAAATTAATGTGATAAACTAATTAATTTTTGAAAGCTTACTTTTATTGGTGGATTTTCATAATAGTTATCAGTACCTTTATGTATAATGATTTTTTTTATAAAGAAATTATATTTAATTCGTTAACTGTTTTTATCGTACATTTATTCCGCTCTCTTATATTTACAAAAAAAAAAGAATTTAAACAACATTATAATAAAAATAAAATAAAATAAAATAAAATTAATTACAAAATAAAAAATAAACTAATATAAAATTATTATATTAATTTAATAAAAAGAATATTTTGCTCCTATTTAAATCCTTTTTAGGATTTGTTGCAGATAAAGGATGTGGAGAAGGTTCTTTCGGAAAGGGAATTTTTAATTTAAATTTAAATGTACAACTTCTCAGTAAGTAAATTTCATGAACGCGATCGGCTATCTCTTTATATACATTTTTTTCTTCAAGAGAAGCACTGTTCCATAATATACCGGCGGCCTTGCTTATCACACGCATATTATGATTTCCTTTACGATTCGATTCTTTATATACATTTCTTCTGCATATCATGAATGAATTAAAGGGCTTTTTTTTTGAATCAACAGGATGGACAAATGATTCTGGATTATTGAATAATGGTGGGAAAATATTTCTTCTATTCAATATGTTTATTAATGAAATGGCCAAATTTTCCATCGGAATTTTACCTTCTGACATGTTTATTAAAATTTTAATTAAAATTTTAAAAGGATTTTTTTTTTTTAAAAAAAAAGAGGAAATGTTTTTTTTTATAAAAAAAGGAGGAAATATTCTTTTTTTTTTGCAAAACAAGAAATAAATTTTAAGCGCTTATATATATATTTTTTAAATTAACCGCTTACGCATATTCTAGATGAAAAATTGCATCATAATAAACTTTATACAGTAACCAAAAATGGTTATTCATTCCAAAAACAAAAAAATCTTTTGTTGTCGATCCAATGATGATGATCCTAAAGAAATATAGAAAATATTTTTAAAAGTTACAATCTTAGGTAGTTGTTGCTATTGCATAATGCATTTGTAAAAATGTCCTCATTTGTGAATATTGAATCCTCTCATAAAATTACTTTATAACGTTAGATTAATGAGATACCTTTATACTTTTTCCTAACTGTTGATATACATTCAAATTTCAAAAACAATTGATAAGCTCTGCAGATCCTGCGTAACATGATCCTTAATTGGGACAATCACTTGACATTTCCTTTTAACAACCGATGGAAAAAAGGTTCCATACAATGAAATGCAGTGAAACAATATAACTATTGAGGGCGTATTTAATGTTATTATTTTTTTTTTGTTATTGTTGTTATTGTTTGTTATTGTTAAAAATATGTTATTAAATTAAATGAATAGATGTGTTACTTGATCTCTAAAAAAATTTTACAACGAATTTTAAGAGTAAGGTTTCATAACAAAGTCTTTAGTTAGATTAATATATTTTACTTGATTTTAACAGGTTTCAAATAACGAAAAATAATGATTTATTAAAAAAATATTTCATTTTAATGCATGTTGACGTTTCAGAATTGGTTATTTGTTATCTTTTATTTAAATAAAAAAGAATATTAAAATAAAATAAAAAAAAAGAGATATTTTATCAAAAGAAAATAAAAGGTCAATATTAACAAATTTAGATAGATTATTACTTTTATTTCCTTAAAAAAATTAAAATAAAAAAAATCCTTTTTTTTTAAAAAAAAATTAGAAAGTTGTGAAGTAGTATCACACAATTTTAAATTTTTTTTTTACTTTATTATAGTTAAAATACTGTAAAAACTTCGAGCAGATCGTTAATGATAACGAAATCGGGCCGAAGTTATGGCGATTATAAAAAATATGATTTAAATAAAATTTATTACAATTATATCTCGTATGAAATTTGTATTTATTTTGTATTTTGAAAGTTATCAATTATACGATTTTTCTAATATACAGTATATATATAACTGCTAATCGTAATATCGTAATATAAATAATATGTGATCCATATAATCTATCAAATTACGGATTTTTGTATATCGAGTTCAAAAAATCAAAAAAATTTTTTTTTTTTTTGGGCATCATAAATTCATAATTCCAACCTTCTTTTTAAGACCTTTAAACAAATAGTTAGTAGATAATGGTCACGTGATAAGTATCGATGCTTTTCGCTTAAAAGACTATTTATTAAATGCTAATATGTGCATGTTTAAAAAATATCCAAAATTATTATTATACTTATTAATTTGTAATTATGAAATTAATTTATATTTAAATTTTTTCATAGCTAGAAAATCGATTTTTTTTATGTTATAGATTATTCATAATATATTGAAAGTTGAAACTTTATTTATTATAATCTTTAATCACTAGTTGTTAATCATAATAAAAAAAATAATATACTGTAAAATTAGGAGTTATATTAATATATTAATCATGGGCAATTACAAAAATTAATCATCTTTTTCATTACTATTTTCGTTAATTAATGTATTGTATAAATAAAAATAATAATTATGTTCACCGTTCACGTATAAAATTTTTCAAAATGTTATTTTCTTCATATTGCATCATTTGATTCCTTTCTCTTTTTTTTTTAATTAAATTTATTAATATGGCATTTAAAATTAATTTTTATTTTTACGCTCACATTTTTTTATGAGTAATCATAATTGATTGAAAAGGTTAACTAATCCCTTATACTATAGTTAAGATTAATGCATTAACCTATAACCAGGTTGTCCTATTAAAAATGAGCTTACGATCAGCGTGTTTTCAATACTTTTAAATTTTAGAGATGACGTTCAAAATTTTTGCTGCGTAGAAAATCACCACACTTAATTCTTTATGATATAAAATTCCAAAAATTTTGTGATATGATTCAAAAAAAAATTTGAAAAAAATATAAATAAATTTGTCTTATTGATTAATTTTTCTTTATAAGATACTTCATTTAGATAAGTCTTTTTATTCTTAAAAAAGTGATTTATTTAAACAGATGACCAATTCCGAAACACCAACATGCGTCATAGTTTCCAGAAATACAACTTTTCTTTAAACTATATTAGTTTATTATTAGTTTAAATGTCCATTTGGAACCCTCTGGAATCAAGTAAAATGAATTATTAAAGGGTATGAAAGTTTCTATGATGTCTTTTGTGCTTAGTAATTCTTTGTAAAATTTCATAAAAATCATGAAATACGTTTATTGGCTTGTTTCACATATATTTACGCCATTGAAGTTAATTATTTGATAATTTGATTTAAAAAAATTTACAGTAAATAAACAACATATTTTTATTATAAAGAAACAAAAATAGGCTATTGTTAATCCCATTTTACAGAATTTCATTACCCGTATAAACTAGCGATTTGATTATCCTATTGTTTCTTTGTATTCTTTGTGTAATCCCTTTAAGAGTCTGGAACAAATCTATCGAACCTCTTTACCATACCTTGTTCTAGAACGAAAGAAATCAAATGTCACGGGTTTTGGCCAGAATTATGAAATTATGAAATTGTGTCACGGGTTTGGCCAGAATTATAAAAATTAATAAAATCATGTCATGGGTTTTAGCTCAACCATTGTAATTATTAAGGATTTTATCTCCTCATACATTAACCGTTCGAATTTACGGGAGATAAATTTTCCATAATAAACAAAATCATATAACCACATCCTTTTCCTCTAATGATAATATGATTTATTTTATTATTTTGATTAATGTATATAAATATCAGACAATAAAGATAACAGATAAGAATAGTTAGTATAAATTTATTGAACTAATGTAACAAGAATTTAAGAATAAATGGATTCTAAAGAAAATATATAATTTAGAATTTGTGAAACATGCCAAGAAATGTATCTAATTGATTTTACAAATTATTTTTACGTACTGTATATCTTATTTTGTTCCAGCAGGTTCTAAATGATAGTTATTAATAATTTTTAAATTTTTTTTTGTCTTTTGTTCTATAAAAAGTTAGTAGTAGTATTTTTATAACATGCTAAATTTTGCATGCAATAAAAATTTCTTTTATTATAGTAATTTGCAAAATTAATTTGTTGTGGATTTTAGAAATTAGTGATTCTTGCTGCACAAAGTCTCCTGCAATACATAGTCGTATTGTTGAACATTTTAATCTTGTAATAAGTGATAAAATAAAAATAAACCAATAATAATATAATCATTTTTATCATATATATCTTTGTATAATAAATATGTTAGTTAATAAATATTTTATATTTAGAAAGTTTCAATTTTACTATTTTTAATTAAAAGATTTGTTTAATTTTATTATGAAGAAAAAAGAGGAAATAATAATGAAATTTAATTTTTGATTATTAACCATAAAATATTAATAATATATTATATTATTATAGATTTCAAAAGTAGATATTATATAGCTTATTATAAGTTGTTGATCCTTATTGTATATTTAGATAGTAAAACAAAAGAAATTCAAAAATATAAAACTATTATAAGAAATTATTTATAAAATATTCTAGTATAATAGACTTTTATCAATTTTTTTTACTTAATATTATACAATGTAAATTTAAAATATAAAATAAGTTTAAAATTGTTTCAATTATCAAACAAAACTTTCTTTTTTATTTTAGATTCTTCATATTAATAATTTATTTTGTGTTTTATTAAATTTCTTACCAAAATCAAAAATATCCATTCTCTATCAAAGCTTTGAAAATTAATAATCCCACTTCCGTCATTAAAGATAATTCAACAACAAACTATGGAGAGTTGAATAATATTTTGTGGAACTTTAGAAGTTTTCCAGAGTTCCATCCAACATGATTTATTACAAAAGAATTCCTCATAAATGATAATCAAGAATGGGCCAAAAATATTTATTAACATACCCTATAATACAAACAAATTTGCAATTAATAACCATTAATTAGATAATGTATATTTCTTTGCTGAACAATTGTTAAAAAAGCTTTTGGTGGTATACAGTACATGATCAGTCACATTACAAAAAGAATTCTCAATACTTAAATCTAAAAAAATGTTACACATTATTATAATTAAATTACAACTTTTGGATATTTTATTATTTTTTTGACAATATAGTAAAATTATCACATATACTATGTATATATATTATAAAAATTACATTAATGAATAATAATCTGTTACATTGTATCTGGTAATATAATTAAAAAGATTACTCATGATTATGCTTATTTTGGGATTGTATTTAAATTAATGAGAAATAATAATGAAGGTATAGATGAGAACCTTAAATGCATTTCCAAAATATATAAAGTCAAACAACAGACCCACAATCATTACTTATGATAATATTATTAGTCAATAACATAGGAAAGATTTTAATGGAAAAAGTCATTCAGATGCAGATTTGTTTATGTTGTATCAATTTATAAAACATTAAATCTGAAACATGATACATTTTTAAGAGCATCTATAAATTAAAAATTTTTTATAGTTATATCACAGATAAGGCCCTTTGAGTAGGCAAAAATTTACATAATGCAAAAAGTACACATTTATTATTATGCAAAAATCATGTGTACATTAGAAAAATTATACAAAAAAAGAATTCAAATATATATTATTATTATATAATACATATTATAAACAAGCATAATTTATACATAATAATCAATAATAATTATAAATATACATAATATACTTATATATTTCACCAATATTCTATTTAACTTAAATTTATTACTGACAAGTCAAGATTTTAGAATGGGAAACAATAAGTTGAAAGCTCAATGAAAACTTAATTTGAATTCTATATTTAGCTTATTAGCAATTAAAAAAAAAATCATTTTAATTGTCTATATAATGGAACCAATAATAGAATATTTTAATTCAGGAAAGAAGGTAATAGCAAAACATAGTTTTGTCTAGAAAAAAGCCAAAAGTAATATAAACAAATCAAGTAAATTATTTAAGAATAAATTAAAGTTATTTTATCCAAACAGGTAAAACCAAAGTGATATAACACAGGAAGAATTTATATTAAAATTAACTTACAATTATAGACTATTATTTTAGTAGTTAACTATAACTTAAATAATATATTTCAACTATTTTATATTACAAAAAACACAGATAATGAACTCATAATACTAGATGAGAAAAAAAAGAAACTTGAATTTATAATACTTTATACTGAGGCTTATATTATTTTTATTAAATGGAAAGATAGATCAGCGTACCTTGCGTCTATTTCGTCTTTAAATGGTCCAGGGAGCTTTTCCTAAAAAAAGTATTAAAGAACATTAGTAAAACATTCTTAACAAAAAAAATTGAATAAAATAAATATATTACCAGCGTATATTGCACCCCTTGCACCCATTTCGTCTTGAATGGTCCAAGATGCCTTATTATCATTGATTTTGCTTATTAATATATTCAAATTGTAAATTTATTTTTTATACCACACACAAAGAAATTATATTTAAAAATATTATTTAAGTAGTAATGGCAGTTATGATTGTTAGGAGAAAATTCTTATAAAAGTTATTAAATGTAATGAAAATAAATAAACATCATTATGTCATCATCAAACAATTATATAAAATATTTTTAATTTATAAAAATTTCATAAGCTTAAATCTTACAATCGTATTATATAAAATTATATATAGTTGCAGAAATTCGTTTATCAGAAATTTTAATTTATAATATAATATATTTTATTACAACATATATACCATAAATAAAAATAGTATTAGAATGAATTATTACTATAAATAAATATAAATAAATAAATTATTATGCTTGTCATATAGTTGTATTTAAGACATTACATAGGCAAATATTTCCTATTGTAATTAAAATTAAATTCTAATATTATATTATTGGAATAAATTTCTAGTTTTAGTAAATTTAAAGAATCACTAAATCTATAACAATGAATAATCACTTCAGGCTAGACAAAGGTTGTAGAATTTCTTAGATGGCATGATCAGATCCCAATGTTTTCTAGGAGTTTCTGGGGATCCTAGTGACCCAGGTGTTGATAAATGTGCACACTGATAGAAAAAAATTGATTAAAGAAGGCGTTTTCGCCCTAAACAAGCAGGCCAAACTTTTTTTTCAAAGATTACATATAAACTTAGTGATTATATGGAGAAAAGGATTTTCTAATATCAGAAAATATTATTTAATTAGCTGTGCAAAGGATCAATTATGTCATACAGTCATATTATATCATATTATCACGAGGCTATTTTTATTACAACAGCATGTGAGAGAGTACAAGTACATTCATTTTATAAATTTGTAAACTCGTAGATTTATCAAAATTGATATTTACACTCACTACGCATTAGCTCAATAATATTTTTGATATTTCAATTTATACTATATTTAGTATACATTTAGAAAGTAAAAAAAATAATTACCATATCTATTCTTAATAAGTTATTTCTTATATATGAAGTTGGTTTAATATATGAAGTTACTTTTTTTAAGTAAATTCTTTTTATCACATATAATATTCTTATACAAGCAACAATTGTAGCGGTTAGAGATAGGTTTTAGTATGCTAAATTTTATTAGATCTAAATATAATTTGTACTACTCGTAGAATCATACATTGAGGAAAATTATTTTATTTAGTATTACTAAGTTTTATTCCACTTATTATTGGACACCTTATTTATCTTACCGTTAGAAATGGAGTCATCCATTGGTATATATAAAACACATTAAGATAGAGTTTGTAATAAATATAATATTTATGATTTAAACATCTTTATTTGTTTGCTAAATAATAAATATCAATGTCCAATTGCAGGGCCTGGTGAATGATTTATTAGAAAAGCTGATTGACAATTGTGAAGAAATAGGTTCGATTTACTCCTCAGCACAATTCAAATTATATAAACACGTCGGAGTTTATAAGAAAATTAATCTACTTAATATATAAAAGTTTCTTTAAATATTTGTAGTATCATAATTGAAAACTCATATAGTTACATTCATATTATTTATTATTTAAAATTCAATTTTACTGATTTTACTCAAAAAACATATACTTTAAAAATTAATTACTTATAGTGATAATTACTAAACAAAATATGAAATATTTTTCACAAAAAATTAAATTATACAATTTACTAATCTAAACTAAATATCATTAATTATTATTTGACCAAATACAATAATTTCAACACAAATGTATACAGTATATAATCAGTGATGCTGGCCATTATTATTATAATAAGTAATGTTACCCTGCATTATGTTAGAGAAAAAACCAATCCGTCCATACTATAGATTTCTTTTAAGGGCCAGAAATTCTTTAAATTATTCTATTTAAATTTAAACTTCAAATTTTTACTAATATAATTAATTTTTTATAATAAAAATATTATTATAATTAAGTCTTTTGTAAAATTTTGTGTTTTGCAAACTTTCAATAAAATTAATGCCTTTGATGTATATTAACGAGTAGCTTAAAGTATTGAATATATATAATTAATTAAGCAGTTTTACATATATTGTCATCCTTTCCATCAAAGAAAAGGTTGTGTCATTCATCGAAGCAACCCTTACAAATACATACTAATTTCTTCCAGTCGGTAATTTCTTTGTCATGCTGGAAGAGTAATCACGAGGCTTCAGTAAGAATGAGTTTACTTTCCACCATATCAAGCTTTAGCAAAGCCTGCACCATTTATAAGTATGCTTTTTAAAGATTGACTATTTAAGAATTTTTTTTTTCTATCATAAAATTGATATGGCATTAATTATTATATTAATATATGAATATATACATATAATGAATAAATATTATAAATAACTATATCTAAATATTATTAATTGGAGACTTAGTTCCTCACTAGAACTGGCTTTCAGTTTGTAAGTCTAACATTTGCAGATGATCTGTTATCACCTTTGTTAAAGCCTAACCTTCTAATTCCAATGCTGATTAAATATTGTGGCTACTCCTGTTGGTGTGATCATGAGTCTTACCAAATTCTTCGTCAAAATAGGTTTTATTACCGATTTTGTAATCTGTATATGTGAATTCTGCAGGGTAAATAATATTTTGTAAATGCTGATTGCGAATGCAATCTGAATATTTGATAAATGTTTTTTCCTTTTAGGAGTGTTTCCAGATCTAGAGCACTGTTATCACCAATGTGTGAAATCATTCTCATATTTCCCTAATGAGATAAGATTTCCAGAAAAGGGAAAGGGACATGTTACTCATATTTCTTCATTTCAATATAGATATTAACTTTTTCTATAACTTCTTATCATTATATTAAAATCTGTCTCATATTAAAACTATATATTACTTTTTATAAAATCAATCAATTAATAAGGTTGAAATTTCTGCATATAGAAAATATAAGTTTTAAAAACTTATTAATTCCTTATTATCATATTATCACAAATTTCTAATAATTTTGATGCAAATTCTTTGAATAAAATAAATAGAAATCAAGGGATTATTACTTATATAAAGTGAATTTTCAGCTCTGTCAGTAAATATAATTCCTGTACCCAAAGGAAGTAACTATAATCAACTTATGAATAAAAACTAAAGAGAGGGTTGATGTAATTCCAAAATATATATAACTTTAATTTTCATGTCAACTATAGTAAAGTTTTGATTCTTGCTTTTTCATGAGTGATTGAAAAAAAGCTTGTCTGATATAATTATATTGTAGTATAGGTAAATAATAATAAATGGACTTGTAGACTTATTTGTTGTATATAAAGTCTTTTTGTATAGGAGATATCTGAAAGATAGAAATTATCCTGCTACATCCAAATTTTTGAAATATCCTTTTCTAAAGTAATGTTATAAATTTTGAGCAGTAGTAACTAATTCATTCTATTATAAAAATAATTAACTAAGATATAAATAATATTGAAATATCGAATCTCCTTGATATAGATTCATATTGTTTACTATCCAAAGTAGATCTGAAATCCTTCTGTCCATTTCAAAAAAAAGCAATGTAAAGACTAAATGGAAAAAATGGAATATTTATATTATCTTTCATCATTCTAAAAATTTATTACCATATATCATGCATGCATAGGTTATTAATTACTATATAAGATTACTTTATTAATATGATCTGCTTTTAAATTTTCCATAATCCAAATTATGATAATTCTTATTTTATATTTTAAGCAGATGTGTTCTTCTTATTTAAGAAACTATAATAGGAAAATTTTTTTTGGGTTATCAAGTCTTCAGTTCCCATCGTATAATAATTGGGTTGGTGATAAACTCTATGAAATGAGTCTTTGATTTCCTTTGAGATGTGGCTGAATGCTTGCAGAATGATTCAAGTCTTATTTGCATCATCATTCAATAATTCCCTACTTCTAGTGCAAAATAAGAAAATTTCAAAAAAAAGTCTATTTGGCCTTCTCACCAAATAAAGAAAATTAAAAAAATATTACTGGTAGGGGGAATTTAAAACCAAATATATATATATATAAGCCACTTGGCTAGATATCAAATAAAAATTATATTCTAATAAAACTAAAAAAAAATTAGATATTTTTTAATATTAAAAAGTAAAGTTAAGGATCATGTTTATTTTAATAGATTCCATTTGATTAGATGGTAAATGAATGTAATATGAATATCCATTCCAGCAATTTTTGAATCATATTTTTGAAAATTACTGTAGGTAATAATTATTTTAATATACAGCACCTGTGTTTGTAACATGTTTGGATGTAATAATCCACTCATAATCTTTCAAGCACTTTAGTGTATAATTACATATTGTTCCTTAATCAAAGTCTTTTTCATGCCTTGAGTAACTAGCTGAAGTTTTTTATAGTATCATGTATATTCTTCATATTCTTCAAGGAATTGAAAGTGTCATCTTTTAACCCATGAAATTTTAAGTCTTTAAGAATATGGTTTTTTGGAATGCAGATTTAACTGTAAACATATTCTCTAGTGTTCTAAATATGTCAGAAGTAGTTTTTGTTTGCTCCTGTGTAATATTAATTAATTGATTAATCATAGGGACTTTATTTATGTAAAAGGATTCAGTAACTTGGTGTATTTTAATTGCTTATATGGTATTTCAGCTTGAATAAACTATATGCATTATAGATTCTTTTGAAATTAATCTCTCTATTATGTGGTATTGCCATTTTCATATATTTTTAACTTAATTGGAGTGTATTAATGGTTAAATTGAAAATATATAATTGCTTAAGATTTATGTTTAATTTTTGATAATAATAATTTTCTTTTAATATTTTTCTATTGATATTTGTGAAATATAGTTAATATACCTATTTAATTTTTTAGGCAAATTTTGAGTTCAGAATCCTGCATAGGTTGTATGTTTACTGTTTATAATTAAATGTAATAAAATTGTAATTCAAATAATCATAAACACAATCCTGTTCTGAACTCTTTGGTAATGCCGTTTGTTTAAACTTGATATAACACCTCTACAAGATTCTGAACAGTTTTCTGACAAAACGTGTTTCATACATCACTATCAGTAATAATCTTGCCAAATGTTCATCTTCCATTCCTCCAGATAGTTTGGTCATTAATAGTATGGCTATATTGTCCACCACCTTGAGAACTGGTTGGTTATATTTTTTCCAGAAAGTAATTCTGATACTTTTAGCAAGATTTGAGTTTTATGTTTCCGAACTGGAGAAAGCCATTTTTTCATTTGAAAATTGACAATCCGATCAGCTTAGAAAAATTTTCTTCTGTGTGATTTGCTAATAAGTATTTAAAAATAGATTACACCACTTTCATTTCTTAAACTTTCACTTTCCTCACATAAATTAAAGAGTGTTCTGTTAAAAAAGGCATCACTGAACAAATCCCTATACAAAGAAGTATCTCTGTTTCACCTGAAGATAAACCATAGCTCTTGAGAAATTCTAAAAACTTTACTATGTGCCACTTTTCATTTTGTAAAAGTACAATAGCTGTCTTTCCACTTGTTTTATCATTAATATCATGAATAAGAAAAGTAAAATTGATGTGCTTTTTTAAAACACCATAACTTAATTTATAAAGTAATGCATATTCATCACAATATTTGCTCCAGTATTTAATGTATTACAATAGATTGTTGAGAATCTTTCTTAGAAGTTCTCTGGCAATACTGATTTATTTAAGGTTTAATATTTAAACAATACCTGTAAGATGTTAGGAATGTGTCGTATAAATTTATTGAAATTTTGTTCATCTCTGAAAGGCTCTTCAAGTACATCCATAACTATGGTATTCTTATCTTTCTGAATTGTATTATATAATATAATTCGTGAAATTCCATAATTTTCTTCAATCTTTAAATCAAAAATTTTCGATAAATTTAATTTATGATCTAATATATCATCAAGAGATGATTTGGGATAATTCTGTGATTCATCATTAGACAATAATGATCTTATTTCATTATAAAGTAATAACTGATCAAGGAATTTTGCTTTATTGTGGTAAATATAATTCATGTGGTTAATATTATATTGGTTGATGAGAAAGATTTGGTTTTTGATATTGATTGATTTAAGTATATTTAATACTGAATTCTTCATCGTAATTTGTTTTCTTTTTCTGTACATCTTATTTGATATATGATATTATATCTTTAGTTGATCATGTATTTAAAATCTATTGACCAAGGTATTAATATTTTTCAAGTACTTTTGTAGTATCATTTTTATGTTTATCATTTGTTATCATATAAAATCTGAATTTTTTCCACTACCTTGTCGTTGGAAAATGTTTATGTAAATTAAACATTGTAAATAAATACTGTGTATTTCTAACATTCAGGTCCTACCAGTTTTTTTGAGTGATTAACCAAGTTTCTTCACTTTCTTTTGACTTGTTGCACCATGTATCTAATATTAAATCTTTTCTGAATTCTTTGGGCTGCACCTTCCCAGAATTCAGTGCAATTTCTTTCGGGCATATTATGGAAATAATCATTCCTCCTTCTTTTATCAGAAAATAATGTAAGGACTAAGGAGCATCTTGAGCAGCCAGATTAATAATATGAGCAAAACAACGTACATGTTGATTTTCAGTATCAAATATAATATTGCAAATTACAGTCTCAAATCTTGGATCTCTGATACTTGTATAGATTTCATATATATTTAGCTCAATTAAATTATTTCCCATGATTTATCTTTATCTAATATTGCTTGGCCTCCTTCTTAAAAGCTGAATATTCTACTGTATTAGCAGTTTGAATATGTGGATTCAAAAGCATTAACTATTAGATGTATAATGTAATTACAAATTAACTATTTTTTTTAATTACAATTTTACTAATTTAATAAACTTGCTTTCTAGGTAATTTCAAATTTAATACAATTTCATCATCTGGAAAAGCCATTTCCCTTTTCAAATAAGATGATCCTTCAGGATCACTGGGTAAATCATATTTATATTTGACATATATAGATTTTGTGTCATTTACATTTACATCTACACAGAGATCTTTAATAAATATTAATATAAATAAACTAATATTATTTTCCTAATTTTTGGTGTATTGTTTTCCTAATATATATTTGTCATATTATATTCTGGATTTTACTCTTGATCTTTAGTATATATTGATTCTTAAGCAATTATAATACAATGTCATCGAAAATTTTATAAATATATTCTTGTTAATCAATAGCAATAAATTTCTTCTAAGTTGCGTGATAAATATATCATGTGATACTAGTTATAAAACAGATGATCATATTAATACTACCTATCATTTGCTTCAAAAATGTTATAAGCTGGTTGTAATGATGGTTGTGATAGTAGTTGTTGTCAAATTGTGTTAGCTTTATTTTTCTTCTAAAGCTGCTTTTACAATTTTACCCCAAAGGTTTCCAATGCTTCATCATAAGCAAAAAAATGTCCAGGACTTGTTAAATTAGCAGATGGTGCGATTGATAATATAATATATTCATTATAATTTTTATAGCATAATTGCCAAAATACCAGAACTTGAATGGTGGGATAATATTCCCTTCTTTGTCTACTGGAAGGAGACACTTGTTCATTTTGTTGTATATCTGCCAATGCATTTGTAACATTTTCTTGGTATTGCTGTGGCCTATCAATGTCACCCAAAATGATACATTTATAATCTCTGTCACTTGGACTTCCACATCTTTACTTTTGGGTATTCAAGATATGGCGTTCCAATTCTTCATCCTTAATTTCATTCTCTATTTATTTCAAATATATTCATAATAATATCTCACTAATTTGAATTTTCTATTATGTTGTCCAATATTATATTAGTAATAAAATTATTATAAAATTTTTTCATAATTCATTGTTATTAATCATTAATTTGTTAATATTCTCATAATCAGTATTGATATAAGATAATTAATATTCAAGGTAAAAATACCAAGTTGGCTTGGTATTATGCTCGCATCATTCATCAGAACAATTAGATGCATGATAATACCAGAAACATGAATCCTGATAATTCCAAATTGATTGCTGACTGGCCTGTATGCAATCATATTTATAAAGCTTGCTCCATCTAAAGTTTTCCTTTATCAACTTAGGAATGCATTGATTAACTTTTAGGTCAGATATTAATCATTGCTATACAACACATTTTTAGACTATCAAAAAAATTACCAAAAGATTTTTATGAACACTATGTATTAAAAATTTAATGTAATGATTTTAGGAGATGTTTGCACAGATTTTGGTATTAATTATAGTAATAATGGTATTTAATTAATGTTGTGTTGGATGGTTAACTATGAATTCTAATGAGTTGTAGGAACAGGCCAAAGTTTCCCATAACAGCAATTCAAAATCCAGTCAGCATAATATAAGGCATCCATTATGAAGTACAGCAGCACCCTTGAAAGCTTAGACTGCACACTGCAATTAATTCATGAAATTTGGAGGTAACATGCCTAGTTCAAAGCAGCATGAGCTGAAATATTTTGTGATATTATTGAATACTAAATTATAGCTGAAATTATTCAATTATAAATCTGCTTTATAGTCATAGTAGTATTCAATTAATGATTTATTAGTATTATAACAGAAATTATTAAAATTGTAAAGTTAATTGGAAGTTGATAATATTACTTCAAATATTCATTTCCAAATACTAAAAGGGCTGGACTTTATATTATATTGTAGTGTTTTGTTTGATTTGAAATATTTTTTAATAGCACATTAATGCATGGATGTTGACATTCAATTGTTGCCATTCTTGATGATATCCTTTTAAGTTTATGTCAAAAATTAAGACAATTGAATAAAAATATGTTTAATATGTCATGTGGACTTTAATAAGTCGAATTAATCATATCAAACCATTTCCTGATATTAGATTTTTACTAAATTTCTTATTTTATCAATGTTATTATTGATAATAATCGGGAATATTGATGAATAAAGAATAAATCATTCTATATTAATCTAATGGAATTGGTATGTTGATATATAAAGAATAAATTGTTCTGTATTAATTTAATGGAATGAATTGCTGGTATATATGTAAATTAAAATCTTTATAAGTGTGGGAAACTTGATTAAATAGTAATTTTGTAATGTGATATATAGAAGTGATAAAAATGGCCAAATTATTAATCTAAAGAAGGTCCTGTCAATATGGCTTGAGATACTTATAATAATATGAATATCGATTAATCATATTCTAGTACTAGAAGTGGAAGAGTATTTGATAGGTATCTAAATTTTGTGATACCCTTACTTCTAGCCATTTTGTCATAGCGAAAAAAAAGGCAATGATCCTTTCACTGGTATTGGTATTAATTTTTCTCGTCAATTTGAAGGTCCTCTTCTCTAATAATATGTACATCAATATGGTGAGATTGATCATATTCTAGTACTGGAAGTGGAAGAGTATTTGACAGGTATCTAAGTTTTGTGATACCCTGCTTTTAGCTATTTTGTCATGGCGAAAAAACTTTAATATTGATTCCTATTCTATGAAATAGTCCTTTTACTGGTATTAATATTGATATTTTTCGTCAATTTGAAAGTCCTCTTCTCTGGCAAATATCACAGGTTTCTATATATTCCTTAACATCATATCCCATTTGTGGCCAATAATAACAAACCAGATCATTTAGAGAATTGAGTTAGAGTTTAAACCAGATATGTTAATTGTAGTAATATTTAAATGTATTCTCAGTTTCCATAATACTATATGTTGTTTATGATGGCATAATAATATTTTAGCATGCTATCATTATATATTAAATATAATAAAAATTTGATTTATTTAGATTTGGGTATACATTTCAAATTTGAATGATTTGTTACAATTTACTGTCAAATGTAAATTGATATTTCTGATATTTATAAAAAATATTTTTCTGCAAAGTATATTTATAATAAACTAAGTTGCACAACTAAAAATAACAACTAAAACATGTTTATTAAACAATTTCTTTGTTATTATGAGAATAATATGAATTTTTAAGATAATTGTTGTTTAAACAATAAGCCCTAAGCCACAATTTCAAAGCCATTATTAGATTTTATTGATTTTATCACTTAAGCCATTTTCATCAGACTAAACTAAGCCATTCATATAAGCCTCTCATTATCTTGTAATTCACATGATTTCAATTTTGAATGATACGATTGATACGTTAAAAAGATAGTTATGTTTTATAAAGAAAGTATAAAAAAAAATGAATAGTGTCAATATATCAAAATTAATAAATTGTACTATGCTAGCTCAAATATTAAAATAAAAAAGCTTTTAATGATATAATATTATATTGAAATACAAGTAAATCTTTTTTATGAGTGAAGAGTTCTGAATTCTGATTCAATTTGTGGAAATAATATAAATGTTCTAACTTGGAATGGATAGATCTGCAATTTCATCATATTGGCGTTTTTAAAATTTATTTAATTGGAATTGAATATAAATCAATTACGTATAAAATGTATAATGAAGGACTATTAAAAGAACGTAATAAAATTAATCCTATCAATAATATATAGTAAGTAAAATGGAAGAATTTATTTTTATTTACTTTATTTTTATTTAGCAGTATGGATTAATCGATATCAGCGTATACAAATAAACACATTTTAACGCTAAGTTAAGCTTAACACCAAAGATGCCATGGAATAATCAAATTTTTAAAAATATTCCAAGAAACTTTCCATATCAATTAATCACGTGCATTTTGACCCAATGATCGATCAAATTAATGCCGGAATGAAACCATCATCAAATCACATAATATTTATCGTTGACGATCACGAATATTGACAGTTGAGAGCAATTTAAATATACAATTTATAATAATTATTACAAATATTGGACCATCAGCAAATTAAATGTACGGATAATTTAATACTTATATTAAAATTCAATTACAATTTACTATTTCATTATTTATCATAATGAAATAACAAAATATGAAAATTAATTAAACACATTTTCTATAATATGATTTGTTCCTTCTATTTGATTTCACCTTATTTTCCTTGATTTCTGCATGTGTTGTTTAATCTCTTACTATGATAATTTGAAGTTCATGAGATATCCTTTCCTGAACGTGATTTTAATTTAAACTTTTTTGTTGATTATACAACACTTCACATTGATAATCATGTGTTAATTTAACGTTAATGTTTACGTAAGAAAAGAAAGTTAATACAAAAATAGAAACACTATATTCGATTATTTAACTAAACCCCTAAGTATTTTTTTTTTTTTTGTTTCCAACTCATCTGATAAATTAAAAATTTTATTAAAAAAAAATGATTAAACCTCAAACCCTCGCTTATAATTCTAAGAAAATATTATCAATTCTAAATAATATCTCCAAAATTGATGGAGGCTGCACTTCTCTTATAAAATATCCTGTGCTTATTGGTTCTCGTGCTGCAAAATGGCACGTGCCTTTCTTCCGTGAACCTAATGATTGGGATTTAGTTGCAACCCCTTCACAATCAACTTTATTTATTAATAAAGCTAAAAGTTCTAATGTAACTTTTAAAAATATAAAATTAATTCATTATCCAGGGGGTGGATTAAAACTTGTTGGAGGGTGTATTGACCCATTTACAAATGGAAAATCTATCAACTTTGATATTGAACTTGTCTCTGATAAAATGGATCTTAGAACTATGAAGTCAAATGTTATTCTGAATGAAGAAGAAAGTGATGAGAATGATAATAATAATGAAGATGACAACTATATTGAGGACAACATAAACTTAATTGAAAGTAAAATTGAATTTGAAATGTTTAATGATATTCAACCAAAAATAAGTGCTCTGATGATTTGTGATTTGTGTCGCAATATTGAAGATAAAATGTTGTTTCCATTATTATCAAGTTTTCCATGTATTGTTGCTCCATTAAAAATTCTTGAAGCTTTGAAAACATCTCACATTTATTGGCCAGCTGATTTTCAAAAGAATATTGCAGACTTGCATTTGTTAAGAATTTTATTGGGATATAATAAAGTATCAATGACTCAACCATTATGCAGTCCACAACGTGATAAGCCAATTGAACTTATGTTAAAGACTCGTATCAAGGAAACTGAAATAATACGAGGTAAACCAGGCGCACACATCAAATTAAATATGACCAATGAAGAATTCTTGGATCACGAAGACATTCTATTTGTACAAAAGCATGTTCCCCATGATTACTTACATGAACTCGTTAAATATGGTGATCAACCAATTTATAAAAGTTTAAAAGATGATCAGGTATAAAAATTTAATTATTATAAGTCATTATTTGTATAAAACCTAAATACTAACATAAAAAAAAATGCAAAATAGTCTAAAGCATGGACAAAAAAATCTCTTTTTGAAAACCTTGACTATAAAACAAAACTTAATTGCGTTAAAGAAGAAGCAATGGTAATTGCACTTGAAAGATATCTTATTCCAAAGATTTCCAAAAATCAAGAAACTTCTTACAGTTTAGCACTTTCTAGGATTTGCACTACATTGACTAGAGGATGGTTTCGCCAATTTGCAATTGATAATTATTCTAGACTTTCAAATCTTGATAAAGATTTATTACCAATAGCTTATGACATAATTCAAAAATTTCCTATTAAACAAAAAAAATCAGATGCATTAGTACATGACCCAGAAACTCAAGCTATTTTTGAATCTATTCGTCCCTATACTGAGCCAATTTCATCATTTGAGTGCTTTCGTAATATTTATAACATTAGTGTTAATAGAACTGGAATCAAGATTACTTCTCCAGTAAATAGTAACATATCCATTACAGCTATCATTACAACTATGTTTCTACCCCATTATGATTGTACCGTAAGTGCTATTTGGACAGCTTCTGTTGTAATCTTACCTAGTGAAGATCTGGAAATCATAAAGTATATGTCAACTTTTCTGTATTTATTTATACTTATGTGTTTATTTATTAACATTATTTAATTTTAAGTAACGAAAAAAAAAATGGTCATGCCAAAAACATGTAAGTGTTTTAATGTGTCAAAATAATTATTTTTCATCATAAGAAATCTCAAATTTAACTTAAAAATTTATTTTAGAGATCCACTTGAACAATATGATTATGGAGATCCATTGAATCTTCACCCTTATTATTATTATGATGATAGAACACTTTCAGAATTAACTTCTAAGCATGTTTTTGTATTTGGAGCTAGTGTAGATAATAATGACGACGGAAGTTGGCGTGTGAACAGTCCAATAGCAGATTTTTGGGCTCCAATATGTATTAAAGCCAAATCAGCTGATTATATTGCAAGTGTACTTAAAATCCCTGTTCTTACTGGTGATTTATTATTTAAATATGTGCTTGATTGTTTACAACCAACTATACAAAATAATGGAGAGACACCACTTAAATATTGGATTAATGGATTAAAAAGTAAAGGAGATATTCCAATTGAACCAAAGCAACATCTTTGGTATCATGCTTGGAATCATGCATTAAATGATGGAAAATTTATTTATTAATTACTATGAATTAGTGATTATCATATTTAAATTTTCTTACAAATAAATCAAATAAATAAAGCTAAACTAGCAAATTAAGTTTTTTCAGATGGTTTTCTTAGCGAGGGATTTTGTCCCCAAGAATAGTATTTAATATTATTAGAATTATGATATTTATTGTTCTCCCTTAAAAATTTAAAGTTATTTTTCGACAATCATAATTTAAAAAACGAGAAAAATTCTTAAAAACTTAAATTAATTTAAAGCTTTTTTTTTAGTGTTTTCAATTTACCCTGGTCAACCCAAATTTTTTAAGAATATTTTTTTTTATTCAGTTACTAAAATATGTATCTTGTGAGGATTTCATGTACCAAGCACAATATTTTGTATTATATTTAAGAAATATGGCTAATAACATCAAATTTTACATTTAAAGGATCATATTCTTCAAGCATTGAATATTCTACAATGAAAGAAGGAAGCCTTTTTCTTAATATCCTGTTATTTACAATAATTAATGAACTTTTTTTTTTTATCAAAAAAGTAAAAACAAAGCATTTTTTGAGAAAACATAAAAGAGAATAAAATATTTCATTTCGTTCGGTATACACATTATTATAGCATGGTTAATTTAACTATTATTCAAGTTACGAGAACCCATTTTTAATTACGAGCTAAAATATTAGTAGTTAAATAAAATTTTTAATATTGTAGTTTGTCTAATATTCCTTCAGAGTTCAGATTCCTTCGTTACAACTTGAATTAACTAGTCAATAATTTGAGAATAATTGTAAATTGTATTAAATATTCATACTATAATTAATATATGCTTTTTTATCACTTTGAGTTGTTATTACATAATCTCTTCTAAAAAGACAGCGTATATATATTAATTACTTCATTTTTTGTGTGATTCTCTAAAAATTACATGAACTTTTAGAAAATTCTGTAAAAAGTATTTAAGTACAATGTAACATTAAAAAATTTTGTTTTAACATATTTCATTTTTAAAATAGAAATTATAAACTTCATTTCTATTGAGTAATAATTAAATATTAAATATTTCGCAAAAATTAATGATTATATTTCAAAAATTATATTTTTATTAATAATTAATAATTTTAATTATCATACTTTGCAAAATTTAATGATATTATTGGTTAGAAAAAATAAATTTAGTTTTTGGGATAATGAGTGTCAGGATTTTGAATTTTTGGGATTATGATTTTTCACCCCAATTTTTTTTATGAAAACTTGAGATTTTGATTATTATTATTATTATTTCTAACTTTTTTTATTGAAACTATAACCCAAAAATAATAATTTGTTCTTTAGTTAATATATTGTAAATAACCAATAGATGTCATACGGACTATTTCGTTGATTTTGATAATACTTTTTATTTAAAATTAAAGCAAAATTTTTTTAATGTTATATTATATTTAAATACTTTCCATTAAAATCTTGATTTATTTGTAGATGCAATTCAACTCATTTACAGGTTAGATATGAGGAATTAAAACATACATTAGACGAAGTGTATCGCAAAACTAAATAATATACATCAAGAAATGTTTTTCTGACCATACTAATGCTAAAAATATGGGCATCATATTGAAGTTAATTTTTTTTTTTTGTACTTTCATATAGAGAATAATTACACCACTATTGATACTCTTATGAGTTATAACTTTATAATACTATTAATATAAATTCTAATATAGTTTACGCGGTATGACTACAATTATAATTATACTCCTCACTAACCCTAATTTGACTAGTCTAACTATTGTCTTCCATTTAAGCCCTATAAAAAATTCTATCCGTTATTTCTGTAAAAACTCCGTAAAAATGAGCCTTTCACGGATCCATTCACGGAAAATATAAATAATTCGATAAATTCCGTGATATAAAGTTATTAATTCCGGAAATATGAGCCTTTTAAAGAAAAAAGATGGAATAAAAAAAAGGATTGACTTTTTTACAAGGTAAGTTGCACATATAACTATAAGGTCTTTATGTATCAAAATTTTAATATCAATTTAAAGAGAAGGTATGACTACTCGATGAGTTCAAATCATCACTAAAAATGAAAAAAGATATTTTAGGTAATAAGTAAAGTAGTACTGTACTTTGATGCAAGTATAGACGTACGCACTCATATTTTGATAGTACTTGCGTTTACAAAACATAATAAAAGTTATACTAATACGTACGAAAATTTATACAACTTTAAATTTCGTACAACTTGAATTTTATGGGCTGATTTACAGAACCGGATAGCGGTTAAGGAACTTTTCGAGTTAAGTATGATAACGGAAAAATAATTACTGCCCAGGGAAATGAAAATAACTAAAAGACTTAGAAAAAAGGGAATCATCTCTTTTATTGAAAAATAATAGCTAAAAAAATGATGACTGATTATTTTTTTATCGCCAAAATAAAGTGAGTAAAATTAAATCAAATAATACGTAATTGTAACATACATACTTGTTATTCCATGGGTATCAATGAATGACTGAAATATTCATCGATGCCTTCGGTGTATATTTATATTTATATTTATTTTTATTTTTATTTTAAAAATGTAATATAACTGGGAATTATAACAGTCCTTTGACTGATTAAGCGAACACTTGACCGACCGAACAGCCATTAAACTGACCACTTTTTAACAATTGCTCAATGATGATTGATGATTGTTCATAAAATTTATTAATTCAAAAAAGTCAAAAATGAGACATAACTTATATCATAGAATTTGGTAACATTTTTAAATACTTTATTAATTTATATAATTAAAAAAAAATCGAACATAAAAAATAAATATAATAAATATAATAAACTGAATAAAAATTACCAATCCCTATTTTCCCGACTATTTCCTGATGTCTGTTGCATGTAACAGGTTATTACACATGGTCAGTTATGGTCGGGTTTATTGCCATCCCTAAATATAACAAACAACAAACCTCGTTAATTATATGAATATCATAAAAGATAATTATTGGTTTATTACTTACTATTGCTATTATTAAATTTGCTAAGATCAATATTACTATAAATACTGATCAAACTCAGATTCTTTTGTTAAACGGTCTAAAAATCAAATGATAAATTTTTATTAATTGCAATATTGACAAAATAGATCCTTTCATAATTAATCTATGGTTAGGAAAAAGATTCTATAATTAAAAAATGATATAATCCAAAACTAATAAATACCAAATTCAAATTCTTCGTCTAAAAAATATTGCATAAATTAATTAAATACTGCATATATAGTACATTAAATCTTGAATAAAAATATATATATATATTTACCATCATCATCATCAATTTCGGTTAATTTAATTTTTTTATTTGTTCTTTCTGAATTTTTTTTTAAAAAAAAAAAATTAAAAAAATATATATATAATCAATGGCGCAATAGATTATAAAAACATCTGACATCACCTTCAATCAGATTAATATCAAGTTCTCTTTTATCTTTTTAAAAAATATGAAATATTATCAGTAATAATACATAGACGCTAGACTCAGATAGTTAAGAAGCTAATAAAATAATATAATAATTACCATTAAAAAATTCATCACTACTTTGGTACGGGTCTAAATAAATAAATTTGTGAAATTATTTTACTTAAAAGAGGTAATAACTAATATAAAGATGTCTTGACCATTTACCAAGTTTTGTAAAAATTTCCGTAGATTCAACAGAATTGATCATTGTACTCAAAGATCTACTTTTATAAATAAAATCTGGATTATTTATCGTTATTGGTCCAATATCTGGTGACTTTATAATTTTAGTAGGATTATTGTCACGACAATTATCAGATTCCATTAACAAAATATTTCGAATTTTTGATTCTATATCAAAAGCTGTTGGTCTTTTCTTTGGATCATGATGCCAACATTCTTGCATTAATTCAATATAGCCTTCAGGTGCATTTGTAACAATTGGAGGACGAAGTCCATCACATATTTGAATAATAAGTTCTGTATTATGGTATCGATCCCAAAAAGGCCTTCTACCTGTCATCAATTCCCACATGATCATACCAAAACTATATACATCTGAAGCTTTAGTATATTTCTTTCCCTGAATAATCTCTGGATCCATGTAAGGAATAATTCCATAAATCTCATTATAATCAGAATCTAATGATTCACTTACGATTTTTGCCTCCGCTAAATCACCTATAATCGCAAAATTTCTTTCAAGTAAAATATTTCCACTATGAATATCCCCATGAACTATATTTGCATTATGCATATTTTTAAGTCCAAGTATAATGTAATTCAATATATTTAACTTATCTATCCAATTATGTTTTAAAAAATCATCGATTAAATAATGCGCTAGATCTCCTGATTCATAATATTTAATGACTATCGCAAAATTCTGAGTAGTAGGATCTAGAGTGATTCCATAATATTTATTAATATATGGATAATAACCGTCATTATCACATGGATCATAACTAGCCATTGAAAGTATGAATTTATAAAACATCTTAATCTAAAGTTAATGTAAGTATTGTTATTATATTATATGATAAATTAAATTAATATTCAATAATCAAAAATACCGTACCTCATTTAAACCTCCAGAATTGATGTATTTAGAACTACTAAGTTTCTTAAGTACAACGTTCATTTCACCATAACTATCATACTTCTGTTTTTTATGATTCCAATAAGAAATTGGTCCATCAATCCAAGTGGCCTTATAAATTTTACTAAATCCTCCTACGGCAATAAATTCTATATCTTTAAATCTATCATAAGGAATAAATTCCATTTTACCCGCTTTTTCATTACGATTGGTCAAAGTATATTTTATAAAATCATCAACAACTCTATTTCCGCTTGGTATAAATGCTGTCATCGGTTTGTAACATGATTTACAAATTTGAAATTCATTTAAATATTTTCTTTTTCGATCGCATCCATTACATTTCTTAAATTCATCAAGTACGTTGTGCATTGATTTAATTTTTGGTCTATTTTTTGTTGTACGCTCCATGATAATTATACCGTATATTATTAAATTCTTGAAAAAAAATATTTGCAAAATGAAGGAAAGATTGAAAAAAAAAAAATCTTAATTACGCCACATTTATTTTCGGTGATTACAAAAATTTAAAAATAAGTGATCGTCACAACGCATACTTTTGAATTCCACGAATAATATTCATTTAAAAATTTATTTAAATAAAAAATTTGCCTTTATAATTCCTCGAATAAACGATGAAAAATATATTTTAGTCTGAAGATCGTGCATTTAATGTATTGTACATAGAAAGTTTATTTTTATACTATGAGTGATATAATTATTATTTTTTTTTATAAACTTTATTAGTATTGAAATAATAATTACCAATGTAATCATTCCCGATTTAGACGTAAAAAAATACGGTATCCGATCAAAATCTCGACAGTCATTTGCACGACTAACATAAGATCGATAACAAAATTTCGACAATCCAAAATCCTGAAAAGTCATTATATCGACAATTTTAAATCTAATGATGAGTGTTCTAATAAAATAATTTGTTACAACATGTAATATTTAGTTTAAATGTGGTAAATTTCATAATTTTGTTCCTAAAATTGTCAGAATAATCAACTTGTCGGTATAATGATTTGTCCGGATTTTGACTTGTCATTTGTTGTCGGTCTTGAAGTGCCGACTCACTGCCGAGTAACTGTTGTATTTGCAATAAGCAATATGATTGGTGGAATTTACTGAGCGCAACTCACTGATCATATTGTATTTTATTGCAAGGCACAATGGTGCCGCAGTTATGAGGTCACGTGTGCCGAGTAACTTTTTTTATCAGGCTTACAAAGTATTTTTTTTTATACAGCTTAGTAGGTTGTACTAACATCACCAATTAGTAAATGTCTGAATGTCTGATAATGTTCTATACTATACTACAAACAAACCTAAATATATTGTGATTAAGTTCATTAAAGTATATTAAAAAAATTACTCTATTGAAAGATATTATTCATTTACTCGCTATCATTGTCCTCCCTACTTCCCTGAATTCGTTTATTGTTTTCATTCAATTTGTCATTATCCGTTTCGATTTCTTTACCTTTACTTTTTGATCCTTCTACATTACCCTTATCCTATTACTAAATTCCGAATTTAATTTGTTAAATCTTCGACCAAATCATTATTGGGAACCTTCGAACCCGCTAGACTATCTGTTGCTTCGAAAATTATTCGTAATCCGATAGAGAATTAGCGTTATTGATTGGCGTCTTTCGAGTTCTCCGTTTCCTAAACGAACCATCTTTACATATGAGTTCATAACTTGTAATCCTAATCCTAAATCATCTTGCATCGCGGAATCATATATTGCTTTCATGGAGTGGTATAATTATATTTATTAGCGGTAATTGAAAATATATTTTTTGTTAGACTCTTTGTCAAAAATTATTTTTTATTACGACTATTTATTGCAGTTTTAAGATCTCTGTATACGTTGTGATCATTGGGTGATTATAATTACAGGACGATTACCGGACAAATTGTCCGGTTTTTTCCAGTAATCATAATCATCCTGTAATCTATAATTATATTTATTAAGTAATTTGCATGGCGTTTAATCCGGTCCGTAAATAAATGGATTATCCGGATGACCATCCGAATGAATTTCATATAAAAATTCGGATGACCGATCCGTAAATAACGGATGATCCGGATAACTAGGACCCCGAAATATATATGTAGAGGTCAGGTCCAGTAGTGGTCCAAAATACGCATTCTTTCAGGGCCGGAATTACGATAATTTCAGCCATTATCTAAATTAGGAAATATTATTTTGGCTGGGATTATCCATAAAAGGAATGATCTACATGATTTTTTTGACTCATTATACGCAAAACCCTTTTATGTATATTTCGGGGTCCTGGATAACCATCCGAATGGATCCGTTTAATACTATAAACCAAACGGATAGATCCGGATTTATATACAGAAATAGCAGATGACACCTTCATCTGGATCCAGATGGTTTCGAATCGGATAAATCCACGGATTCGCGGATTGACGGATTGACGGATCGCAACACTACAGTGAAAACAGCGATAATTTGTCTTTTCAGTATAAAGTTAAGAATACTATTACTATTCCTTATTGTCTAATTGTATATATTTCACTGCAATGAGTTCCAAACTTAGCTGATTGTAGTTACATTAAAAATATTTAAAATTCTCTTTTTACATTTTCGGGAATTCTGAAAATTATTTTGGAATATTGCTGATGAACTAAATTGTTGGAATGCACTTTATTGACACATGTGATAGATCAATGTATCATTGAGTTATTTCGATACTAATAAAGAAATCTATTATAAATTGTTGGAATATTCAATATAAAACTTTTAATATTTTCTTATTACATTCGTAATATTTCATAAAAAAGTTTTTTTTCGATTCGTATTTGGTCAAAATATACGTTGTGGGTTTATATTAGAATAAATGATTTATTATCATGCTGTAATTCCGTTCTGTAATTACGACCGACGCTATAAATTTTTATATCTGAAAACTATTAAGAATTAGAACTATTAATACCTATATTTTACACTAGTAAGTTGGCGTGGCCTATTCAAGTAAATCATTCATTATCAAGTAGTTAATTGCATGCGTTCACAATTAATTTAATAATTAAAAAAATGAGAAATAAATATCTATTTATTACAACAAAATTTGAAAACATTTTATAAATAAGTCTATTTAATAAAAACTAAACGCTTATACATAAACAATTTCTTTGATAGTATAATCTATGATGAAAGTGTGTTCGTTAGATCTTAAAAGATTGAATTTAAATACATACGTCTAAAAAAGAACGTAAATTTCGTTTAAATCTAAAATATTTTATATAGTATGATATTATATTTAAGCAATGCCATCATCATCATTTTCAGACAATCTAATTTTTTTCGTATCTTCATCTAAATAAATAATTAAAGATTAATAATATAGATCATAGGTTAATCAATAATAAAATTGATTATAAGAAGAATCACCTTCAATCAAATTATTATCAAGTCTCCTTTTATCTTCTAAAGGAAAGATAAAAAAATAATAAATAAAATATAAGATAAAAATTATTAGTAATGATAGGAAATAAATCAACACATTAAATAATAAATAAAAAACTACCATTAAAAGATCCTTCATCACTTTGGTATGAGTCTAATAAAATATTTAAAATATTTCTTTAAAAAAAGATATTAATCATTTAAAATGAATATAAATGTAAAATATTTACCAATTTCTGTTAAGCTTCTTGTAGATTCTGTAGACATTATTAAACTCAAAGAATTGCTTTCATATATACCACTTGGATTATTTATTGTTACAGGTCCAATATCTGATGATTTTATAATTTTAGTTGGATTGCTTTCATGATAATTATCAGATTCTATAAGCAAAATATTTTTAATTTTGGATTCTATTTCAGTAATTGTTGGTCTTTTCGTTGGATCGTGATGCCAACACATTTGCATTAAATCAATATAACCTTCTGGTGCATTTGTGACAATTGGTGGTCGTAAGCCATCACATATTTCATGAATAAGTTCTATATCATGGTCTCTATCCCATAAAGGCCTTCTACCTGTCATTAATTCCCACATGATCATACCAAATCCATATATATCTGAAGCTTTAGTATATATCGGCTTTACAAAATTTTCTGGAGCAAAAAATGGAATAACCCCATAAATTTCATTACTATCATCATGTACTAATGCTGATTTGCTTAATCCTAAATCACCTATTATTGCAACGTTATTTTCAAGAAAGACATTTCCATCACGAATATCTCCATGGATTATATTTGCATTATGCAAATTTTTAAGTCCAAGTACAATATAGTTCAATATATTTAACTTATCTAACCAACTATGATTAAAAAAATCGTTGAGTAAATAATGTGTTAAATCTCCTGATTCATAATATTTAATAATTATCGCAAAATCTTTAGTAATAGGGTCTTGAGTAATACCATAACATTTATTAACGTATGGATAATAACCATCATTATCATACGGGTCATAACTAGTCATTGATTGTGTAAAATTATAAAATATCTTAAGCTAAAATTAAAATTAGAAATGTTATTCATAATATTATAGTAAGTAATATTTAAACCTCATAATCGAGAAATACCGTACCTCATTTAAACCTCTGGAATTTATGTTTTTAGTATTATGAAGTTTCTTGAGTACAACCTTCATCTCACCATAACTATCATATTTTAGTTTTTTATGATTCCAATAAGAAATTGGTCCATCAATCCAAGTGGCCTTGTAAACTTTACTAAATCCTCCTTCAGCGATAAATTCTATATCTTTAAATCTATCATAAGGAACAAATTCCATTTTCCCAGCCATTTCATTACGATTGGTTAGAGTGTGTTTAATAAAATCATCAACTACTTTATTTCCACTTGGTATAAACGCTGTCATCGGTTTGTAACATGATTTACAAATTTGAAATTCATTTAAATATTTTCTTTTTCGATTACATCCATTACATTTCTTAAATTCATTAAGCACGTTGTGTATTGACGTAATTTTTGGCTTTTTGCTAGTTAATTGTTCCATGCTATTTATAAGTATATAATATTAATTTTTTTTTAAAAAAAAAAAAGTTTTCAGGTGTTGGAAGGATTTTTAAATAAAATAAATAAAAGAATAATAAATAAATAAAAAAGAGAGTAATTACGCCAAATTTCCAAAACTGTTAATTTATATTTATTTTCGGGTAAAAAAAAAAGTGATTGACATATTGCATACTCTGGAATTCCACGAAAGAAGGATATTCTAATAAGTATGTTCTTTTTTTTTGACATTTTCACAATAAAAAGCTATTTTTCATTAAAAGATTGTGCGGCTAATAACAAATTTGGTAAATCATATTTAATGGCAAAAATATCAAACCTATATGCACATTGTCAATCTGAATGAATAAAGGATATTATGTTATTTATGTAATAGGGAATTTTTAAAAAAGCAAATGCAAATGGGTGATTAAGTGATGTCAACTCAACCAATGTAGCAACAATATTGCAAAATTCGAAATGATCGGCATGCTGCGGAAAATTTGGTGACGTTACTAAAGGTTCCGGAAACCGTTGAGAGTCCGGAGCTCGATTAGTATGGTTACGCCTATAGATACTAAAAATATTTGACAATAATAAATATATACGTATAGTGAATGTATTATAATTGAAATAAGCGATTTGCAAGATAATTGAAGTAAATCGATGTTCTTATTACGTTAATATATCATCAATCAATAAACAACTTCTTAAACTCGGGAAATAATATTTAGACTCCTAAAAAAGGCGAGAGAAACAGGAAACGTAAATTTAGAATTTGTTTTACTATCACGCAGTTACTAATCACTTACTATAGTGTCACGTGAGCAAGAGGCATAAGCTTGGCCACATGGTGGATTTAGTGGATTGTTATAAATACTCTCAAAAACATTTGCAACGTTTTTTGAGGTAATCACAAATGCGTCTTTACAATAAAACGCAATGTCTATAATGGTCAAACACTACATATTTTTCCGCTTATTTTGTCGTAGGATAATTTGAGCAAATCACACTGAAGAGCAAGAGATGTCCAGAATATTTTGCTAAATGACACCGGGTACTTTCTTCGCGGAGAGCGATATATTTAATGTTCGCCTGATTTTTAATCATTTTGAATAACATGTAATGAAATGTTATATCGATCGCGTTTTCTGTAGTTTTTTAGCGTTTTTCGGGCCTGCCGCATAAAAATATCGGCCATATTCTTATTATTTCTCTGGTGTCTTGGCATGTCTAGTAATGAATGGGTAATACTAGTCATAATATACGGTAAATTTCTTGGGATATACCTATTATCTCAATTTTCATAGGTGGAGATGGATTAAAATCTAGAATTCATCCTTAATACACAAATTTCAAAAGGGTAGAAACGAATGAAAAATACACAGAATATTTTGGAAGGAATATGGTCGATCGCCAGAAAGAAGTTGCTGATTTAAAAAGACAAAATAGTGAGTTTCGAAAAAAAAATCTAAACTAATATGTATCCAATTAGCTAGTGCTTGAAAGATTTTCTGTTGATGATTGGACTCATTGAAGAAAATGATGTCCAAAAGGAGCTTGAAAGTATGTCATAAAATGTTACGTTCAAGGTCTATAAATGACGCTTTACCGCAACATTGTCTGGATAAATCAGACATACGAACTCATGCAGAAAGAATGCATGACATAATATTTTTCCACATAGTTCGCAACTAACTCGCAACGAGACACAATGTGATGTAGACCGAATCCACCATACATTATGGTTGATGACATGAGATCAGATTAGTAGAATGGGATAGATTTCGGATGGAAAAGAAGACTTTTATAGTTAGAAAAAGGTGAGGTTTTACTAGTAATTTCAACACAGGCTACTATAATAATCATACCAACATTTTGGTTGGTAATCTCATATACTTACAAGGCAAGCAAAAGGCACAAGTGACCACTGGATACTTTCAACCTACAAAAATTAAACCGATAAAAACCGATAAATTTTAATATATCGGGCGAACAAGGAAGTGTGTTACCGTTTTCAGAACCAAAACGTTTAATTAGATTATATAGTACAACAGCAGCTTGTCCAATTTTCATGAATTAGTAAACTAGAATCTAAATACTAAATTTGTGATAAAGCTATTAAGACAAACGAAATAATGAAAGTTTAATTATCAAGTTCAATAATTTGCGTATTACTAGAAATCGCTCAAAATGGCCATACAAATCTCACCGCGCCAGCATTAGCAAATATTAATGGGCAGAGTTTCATGACATTTTTAATTCTGCCCAAAATTCTACTCTAATTCTGGTAAGGTGACAATCACAAGCAGTGATATTTAGCAATACTCAAAAAATAATATCCATAAAAAGAGGTTAATTCGTAACACACGATGAGACTATCGTCCATCTTTATCATTTATAAATTACTGGCGACATAATTTTAATGAAGATGAAGAAGATTACTGCAGCTCTGGTGATTCTGACAATTGCGACAATTTTCTAAAAAAAAAGAAGTTACTAATTGATAAAGACAATGACGTGGCTGTGGTTCAAATAATTCATGGTGTTCCTTGTCCTCATAAGCATCAAGAACTTTTAGCAATGATTTTATAGAGTCCCCATCTAATATTCTTAGTTCGGATCCTTATAAACATCCAAATATTTACTCTCCGCAACATGACTTAATTATTGAAATTCGAGGTATTCAACAAGAACGTTATGTATGGAAATTTATCAAACAAGAACAAGAAGAACTCTGTGAAGATAATTGGATCCTTTTGGTAGAAGAATGGTACTATGAAGTCTAACCCCTATTTGTAAGTACCATATAATTGTTTTATTAATTTTTTTCGTTTATATATAAACTAAAATTTCTCTCTTTTATAATCGCGTCGAACACTACTAATAATTTCGGCTAGTGAATATAAAATGTATTACAATTCACTAATAACAAACATTACGAAATCCTTCATCCGAATAAAAACAATTTCACTATCCGGATATTCGGTGAAATCCTCCTTCAGGAGGACCATTTTCAATGGTATTGAGTGATCAAACTGAACATGATATTAATGAATTTTTTCCTATTGCAACAAAAATTACTATTAAGATCAGATTTATTAGTATTATGAATATTATTTTGTGGTCTCTTTTTTTAGTGGTGTTTATTATAACGGCAACAGTCTTTTTATCTTAAATATAGTTAGCACATAATTTTTAAACAAAGTTCTCATAGTTTTCTTATTATACTCTTTAGATTTTACTAGACGAATTAGGAAAAAACTTGGTTATTTTTTTCATTAAGAGCAATGATTTAGATTTAGATTTAAAGTTATACTGTAAATCAATAATAATAACCATAATGGCATAATCCTAATCATAATTAATCAAATTATAGATAAATATACAAATTTATTACAAATAACACGATCGCATTAATCATGTAAAAACAGATATCTGATATTGGCGCCTTTTATAATTTTTATAATTACAGTTAGATCTCGATATATATTAAAACTGAGAACACATATAAATATTAACACATCACTCTTTTAATTTTTGCATGATTTTTTATTTTGCTGATTAATTTTTTCAATTATATGCCTTATTTTCTTTACTGAAAATAAACCAAATAAGCTAATTTTTATTTTATTTTTTAATCAAATGTTTAAGAAAAAGTTTTCCCTTCTAATAACAGTTCATATCACCCTTTCTATAGAAAATTTTTATATAGTGAATAACTTGCTATAATGAAGAAAAGTTCAGATACAGATTTGTTTTATATGATAATAATATGACCCTCAGTATAGTGAATTTCTCACTATAATAAATTTTAATCTCCGGCCAATGGGATTCACTGTATGGACTATTTTAAGAAGAACTGACCTAAAAATTGGAAATATATAAGTTATTACAAATAACAATTAATATTTGAAGAAGAGTTTAAGATATCTTTTGGTAAAGAATCAGAATGTCTTAAAGAATGTTTAAATACTTTCAAGCAAAGACAATAATGAAGAAATTCAACTTCATACAGAAATTCAGAAGTTACAAAAATTTTTACAAAAAATGTTATTCTTTTATATATACCTTATGGTTCCAGGCACAGCTTTTCTGTTACACTATGAAAGTTTTTTGAACACCTATTGAAAGATCTGTCATTTCTGGAGACTATGTACCTTTCTTACAATAGTCAAAGAAGTTTTGTAGTATTTAATGGAGAGCTTCGTAGCATTAGATTCCATTTACTACTAGGGGATCTATCATGGTATGAAATAAAAGTTGCTAGTAGAAAAGTACCTTCTACTGGCCTTTTATGATCTGAAGTAATGAAGAGAAAATCTCTTCATACATATTTAAAGAAATCTATTCTGGAACTAAAATTAATTTTTCTATAATTTTATGAAAACTTACCATTGCTTTATTGTGATGAAAATCTGCTTCTTTAGGTTTTACAGATTCTTTATTCAATTGCCTATCAATTGGGGGAACATTTATTTTAATGTTCAATAGCACAATACTTGACCTTCATGTATTTATATTAATGATCAAAATCATCACAAAATATAAATTATTAATGTTTATTCTCAAAAAAATTAATTTTCTCCATAAAAATCGCTATTTTTTAATTTGAAGAAAATATATTAAAGATTTTTCTGCCTCTATAATTCGGTTAGTTCGGAGATAAACATGAATTCTCAGATGTAATGGAGGATTAATTTCGTGTGTGATATTTTATTGTTGCATCTATATTAAAAGTAAAAGAAAATAATCAAAGAAATATTAGTATTGTTACTTTAACAAATATTCGAAAATAGGGATTTTTTTTTACATTTCAAAAAACGTCATAACATCGTTCGTATAAGAAGTCCGGCTAAATAAATATCCCAAAAAAATTTTTCTGGCATAAGTCAAATAATTATTGATACAATATATAATCTTTGGTTGAATTCCTTTTTAATTAAAAATATATAATACTTGATTTTGCTTTAAGATATAGTAGACGTATAGGTTAGTTTATAATTTCACCGAAAAAATGATCAATGAATTGATAAACACAGGATTACATTTAAAAAATAATATATTACGGTTATATGAAACGCCTAAAACACTTCCTCAACCATATTTCTATTGCCTCCTCGGTCCTTTCATCATACCGAGTACTCGAAGGTAAACAAAAGATCCAATGGATTATAGCTAAATCTTTAAGCTTCTCAAATAGGTTGTCATATTTTTTCCATCTTGTCCGTCGAATTTCATCCACAACTAATGATGATTATGATGACGTAACAAAAATAATTTCTTAAGGCTCCATGTTCGAGCAGCGTCTTGTGAAATTGTGTTACAAATGTTTTAAAGAGTCGAATTATGGTGAAAAAGTGTCTAGGACAAAATTAAATCGCGGTATCATCCTAATTTTCATGAATCCTATTGTTTCTGGAGACCCTTCAACCCATTTCATTATTCATAATCGTTAGAACGTGACAGACCATGGTGGTCCAACATAATACAGAGAAAAAATACTATAGATCATGCCGAAAGCTATGCTCTTCATCATGTAAGATAATACCAATAGTCATAAACTGAAGGGCAGTGTTCCAGTTCGGTGATATTGTACTGATCTATTTTCGTTATTGGATTTATAGATTAAGAAATACTGTGGAAGAGAATCAAAGTAATTAATTAGTATTTCTCATATTACTCACATTCTCGCATCCCAATATGCGAAAGATTTGCCAGAAATATAGAAATTCTTGAAGGAGTGCTTTATTGTTATAATAATAGAAATATATCGTAAAAAGCAATTACAAAGTTGCAAGAAAATAAATACGATTTTTCTATCCTACTAACACTTTATCAAATTTTTTTAAATGAACTAAGTTTTATCGATTCTTTGCCAGCGATCCTTAAAAGCAGTCTGAGGCATAATAACTCAATCGATCAAGCATAGCAACGGTATCGCTGGTGTCAATAGGAATCTGAAAATCGTTACTAATAGGGCCTTCATTTACACCTACAGCATAATAGTATGAAGCAATCTCAGATATAGTAATATTTAAACTATATCACAGCTATTTGTGATTGCAATTGATTATTTCTTTTTTATTTTTTCTTACCGTTCACTTTTTTGCTTGGATATCTAATTTTCTTACATTCTTCAACATCGTTGCAACAGATAGCATTCGTTCTATGCATAAAATCCGGGAGAATTACACATAAATTTATAGCACAACCAAAAAAACCCGGTCCACTACAAGTCATATCTCCACATGGCGTGAAAAAACATGATTGTTTCATGGGCACGGGTTCAACATTGTTTATTGAGATTAAACCTAATAAAGGTATGATTAATTTAGTTACTTTCATGTTTAATTTTTATTAAACTTATAAACAATTAGAGGGAGGGTAAATTTCGACAAAATACTTTTCTCAAAAATTTCATTATTTAGAAATCTGTAAAAAAATACCAAGAAATATATGTATAATACATGGGACCATTTTCGTGAAGATATGGTTAGGTTAATGCAGCATGTATATCGTACCTTAATAGCACAATTGACCCGTTTAGAACTTTTCTCCTGGAATATTTCACGTTCATACTGTTCATACCTTCCATTTCATTACACACTTCTTTTAACCATTTAGGATATATGTTCATTTTTTTCCGAAAAAAGGCTGCTTTACCTCATAAATTAGGATAAATAATAAATCACATAGGAAACAATCGTTACGCCAACGTCAATGATTTTTTCAAGCTTACTTTTGCCGCACATGAATATATGTATTGACCATTCATTTCATTTCTGTAATCCAACTATAATAATTATTTCGGACTAACTACTGTGAACTATGCCAGATGTGAAAATAAATCAAACGAAGCCTAGTTTATTAAATTTAAAATTGAATTCTTACATGATGATGACTGCACAATCAAAAATTGTACGAGATACATATTCGTTACATGATGTATCCACACATTATCTATACTGTATACCCTTGGAGATATTGTTAGGTCAGTTCTTTAACGCTTAAAAGTATTAAGCAATTATGTAAGCAGAAGGTTTATATATAATAAACGGTATACAGTATAATTACACAGTATATCGAAAAATATCCAATCAGACGTGTAGTATAGCGCATTTGTGGACCTTTCATTCCTTTATTATTAAAATTTATGTACTGTATAAAAAACAAATACATTGGATTTTCAATAATAACTAAAGCAGGTATAATGATATTCACGCCCCTGAATATTTATAGCCTGAATTGCAAAATTATAATGTATTGTAAGTATGAATCATACGCCAAAAAGAAATAAAATCATGGTAAAATATTCTTTTAAAAAATCTTGGCGCAATAATTGATAATCTAAATAAAGATCAAGGTTTATTAATTAACATATAAAGTCAATGATTAAGATCTCAAATCTCAACACATTCTCGAGATTTGTATCTCAGATGCATTTTACAATTGGAAGATTCAACATAAATAACATGTGAAACTAACATATTTTTCATTCAAAAGCTTCCCAAAAAGTGCATATTTCAGTTATTGCAACAAGAAACTAATACTTTCACTAGAGATAACTGTTTCCTATCTAGATATTTAGATACATTTTTTTCAGTTGGAGAAAATCCCTCTTTTCTTAACAAAACCCATTCTCTTTCTTTAAAAAGAGCCCCTTTTCTCTCTCTTTTTTTGTAACACTTTTTCTTTCTTTTTCTTCCCACAAAACTAATAAAAAATCACAAAGAATAGTCCTTCAGGACATATTTAGAGTGAAAAAATAACACGTTTCCTTATAAATATGTATTCAACTTATTTAGTCGTGTTTTCCAAATAATACTTTCGCCAAAACTTAGAAAAAAAACTCGCACAAAGAACACATCAAATCACGTATACCCTTTGGAAATAAGATTTGCAATACGTTTTCACTGCATGGTTATCAGATATAACAAGTACTGAATTGAGGAGGTAGCGAAACGAAAAGTATCTTCATCTACGTTTAAGGCGGGGAAAAACATTCTACCAGCACACATGTCCAAGCGGGAGAAAAACCAAAAGTTGTGAAGCGCAAAAAACTTTTGACACGAAGTTCAGGCACAATAAGTAGTGGTTCCATCAGTAAGATGTTATAAGTGGGAAGTGTCGTCAGTAAAGAATCGGACTAGAACCCTACTAATACCCTAGTTATTGATTAGGTAGTTACGAAAAGAAGATCTATTATTATGACCATTGTTTAGATGTCAACATTTCTTTCATACACTTCAATTTCATATTCCATAATAATCGTTTGTACAAAATAATCTGCCACTTTTTTTTTAAGATGAGTAAAAAACACCCTTCCGAGTTTAACGCCAAACATATCAAATAAATTTTATTTGATAAATTTATTTGTGGATAAATCAGTTTCTTTTTCAAGAAATTGTTTCAATTTATTTAATACTTCGGTATATTTTTTTTCTTTAATCATAAAAAGAAAACATCCCGTTATTTTGGCTGATTATATTTGATTTTGTTAAATCATATAAATGATATGACGACGCTACGACCTGCTGCAACCTACTCAGATCAAACTTCTTTTGTGCCGATGACAAATTACGAATTTTTAGAAAAATATTAGTGGAATAAGAGGATATCGGTTCTCAATTCAAGAATAAGCCCTTTTCTCAGATTCTCAGATTCTAGGATCATGATCTGTCGTGTTGATTTTGACAAAATTGACGAGTCAATCAATTATCTTTGTTATTTCTTTCTGGTCTGAGCAATCTGATCTAAGCTATCTCTCGTTACAATTGGTCATTCGTTAGATTTTATGAGAATTTTCGCTAGTACTTTTTTTATTACTGATATAGTGGGATATTAAAATTGATGCGTGTTAAATTTCTTTTAATCATTGATCATTTAAATCATCAGTCCTCCACATAACATTCTTTTAGTTAACTAAAGAATAAAGTTGAACATAGATTAACGAGACAAATTCTTCAAGAAACTTCACTTTTTTATTGAATTATATAGATAACGTGCGCGTGAAATCCCTTACAAATATGCAATAAAAAAAATGTAATAAATATTATATTTCCTTCTCGATCATTTTTTCTCAAATCCATCTTCTTTTAAAAAGTGAACTTAATTCTTTGATGTTTACTTAAATTATCTTGCATAGCTACACTTACTCCATAACAATTCTTTGCAATAACCTCCTTCAAATTTTCTAGTCGATCACATAAATCTTGTAAAACCCTATCATCCATATCATAAACTAAACTAATATCTAAATATTCCAAATTTTTACACCAATAAGAAATTTGTTTCAAATTTTTATCTGAAATTTCACAATTATCTAATACCAATTTTCTAATCTTAGAACAAGATCTTTCCTCGTTAGAAGAAGGAGGAAGTAAATCAATTGATGATGATACTTCCAAAATTTTACTACTAGTAAATGAAGCGTATTCTATTTGACTCGATTTGATTATAGAAAGAAAACTTTTTCCCGATATCTGTAATAAATAATTAAGATAAATAATTTTTAATCGAGGACAATAACTTAAGAAATCAGAAATTTCATCATCAATCAAATAACATCCACTTAAGTCAATAAACAAGAGTTTCCTGCATCCTCGCCCGATAGTCCTTAAACCTAACCTTGTAATTAAACTAAATGATAAAGAAAGATAAACAAGATTTGGACAATGTCGTGAAATTATATTTGTAGCTTCATCGGTAAGCTTTGGATTACTGATTCCCAAATCCAATTTACGCAAACTTGGAATCTGTGAAATAATATTTTTGACAATTAAATCGGATGTAAAGCTGGAATGCATATATAATTTTCGTAATCCTTGAAGGTTTTTTACCATGGGGATTAAAGAAATTGCTCGAGTATTTAAACAATGTGATATTGTGAGCGACGTGAGTTCCTTGCATCTATTTACCAAGCTTTGTAACGCATTTGGAGTGATGATAACGCAAAAACTAGGAAAAAGAAAAAAAAATCAGAAATCGGAAAAAAATAATAAAAAAAAATTTTTTTTTAATAAATTTCATTAAATATTACTCACCCTATATTTAACGTGGTAAGTTTAGAACATCTCATTTCAATCCAATACAATGATCGATTCGTGAGACTTGTACATCCGAATAATTTTAATTTCTTTAAGTGATGACATGATTTCGTTAATTTTTCAATTACCCTATCAGTAACTGTATAACAATTATAAAAATTAACGTTCTCAAGATTTGGTATGTTTGGAAAAAGGTCGCGAAGCATTTCCTCAGTGATAAGATTTTTTCTGTGAATTCTCGATAAATCAAGTTTTTTAACAAAATATCCATAAAATTTTGTTGAATAAAAATAAGTCGGTTTTGTAAAAGAAATTTGGGCCCCTACATCTTTTTCTTCTTCTTCTTCGTATTCTTCTTCTGAAGTTCTTGAAATGGGAGACTTTATTACGTTCAAATATGCTTTTACAAATCTACTCCAATTATCTAACGCTCGATTTCTTCTCGTCTTCGTTATTAGCTGTAATATTTCATGAAATCTTGAAAACGTTTCGAACTTATTAAATTTTACTGTACGCCATATGTAAAATGATGTAATTATATGGTGCCATGTTTGATTAACTTGTGCGCATAATAATAAATCTTTAACGGAATCTGAAAAAAAACTAAATATGTTTACGAGAATCTCTGGCGGTAATAACGACAATGCACCTCCATTTATATCTGCTGCGGTCGTACAGGAACTTATATCTCTCTCATTGTTTGTTACTTCCATTAATTTTATAGATAAAATAAGAAAAAAAGGAACTGAAAAAAAAAAAATTTCCAAAACTGAAATAAAAAAAAAAATTTACAAAAATTTAATTAAATAATTTATCAGCTGATTGACGTATTAGTGATACAAATACAAAAACAAGTTGTACATCCCGGAGTAAACCATATATGGCTTGTCTGCTGGTTGTCGTACTTCGTACTTCACTTCATTATGCCGATTTTATTTTTTTTAATCCTGTAAAGGAATTTTTTTTTTGGAATTTTAAAAATTTTTTTCATACATATTCAAACAAGGAATTAAAGAAATTTTTGTTTTTTTCGAATATCCTTACTTTTTTATTAAATTACCATACAATTATTTCTTAATTTCTAAATTAAAAAAAATTACTTACCGTAATTGTTATTGTACGTATTATTATTAAACAAAATTGGTTTAATTTTTTTTCGTATATTTGTAAATAATAAATAGGAACTTGTTCTATCACCTCTTTTTTGTTTAACAAATTTCCTATATTTGACCGTAAGGTAATCATGCAGAACGTTAAAAAACTTATAAAAAAAAAGTCCTTTTTGCCTTCAAGAGGTATGTCGGACATATCTATCAATGAGTCAAGAGATGATTTTATCTTAACGAGTTCCATCAGTGCATCCTCGAAAGCCGAAATTCATAAATATGATGATATTCAAGATCTTATAGTCACCGCTGTAACTGCGCAAGGACTTTTGTCTCAATGTATGTTTTTAATTTCGAATTTTCATTCATATGTTGATATTATTATTATTTTATTATTTTAATTATTTAACATATATATTTTTTTAGATGAGCCTATCACTTTTATGGAAGATTTCATAAGCGTTGCATCTTTTATCGTGAAAAACAAAACATATGAATATTTTGCGGTTTATGATGGTCATGGAGGTAGAGATTCTAAAACCGGAATAAAAAAAGGAGGTAAATATAAACAATGAACCTTTATTTGCTTTCTCTTATTCATATTAAACAATTAATGATTATTTTCTTAAAGGACATGAAGTTGCGGAGGAGTGTGTTAAATATATACCGGAAATAATTAAAAATGCCTTAAAAAATAATGATGATGACATTAAAGATTTATTGATTAAAAGCTTCGAAAAGGCTGATAAAGGTAATATTAATTGTAATTAATTAATTTACAAATTTGCTAATTGATATCTTTTCCTTTTTTTAGAGCATTTTTTAAAAGATAAAAAAAGATTTCCGGAAAATGTTGGTTCCACAGCAATTATCATGTTAAGGGAAAATAAGAACATTTATATTGTATGTATAGAATTAATTGATTAAATGTTCTTTCTGTATTTAAAACATTTATCTAATAATTTATTAATCAGGCTAATCTTGGTGACTCTCGTGCTGTAATTTGTAAAGATGGAAAAGTATTTTTTGAAACAGATGATTTTGATTGGACTAGCCCTGCAGGTATTTTAAATTTATGAATAATTTACTTCAAACTTTCTGATTCTTTTTTTTATTATTATTATTATAACAATTACAGAACTAGAACGAATAGGAATAAATAAAAATAATAAAACTTATGCTATAAAAACTAATTTTGGAATTAAGAAATTTATATTGAATGGAAGATTTTTAAATGGTAAAATTAAAATCTTAATTTTTATTTTTTAACTTTATTAATATATTAATGTTATAATTATTTTAGGTGAAAAGTGGAATATAGCAGCTTCACGTAGTTTTGGGGATTATCATTTTAAATTAGGTTCAAATAAACCTCCTGTTACAGGTAAAATTTATTAATTTATTAATTAAACTATTAATTGCATTAAAAATATGTGTGTGTAATTAAATTTTTAATAATTTAGCCAAGCCCGAAGTGAGTAGTCTCGTAATTGATGAGGATATGAAATTGATTCTTATTGCTTCAGATGGTTAGTAAAATAATTTAGAATTTATCATTATGAAAAATAATAATTAAGCAATGAACTAAAAAAAATTATTCTTTAATTATTAGGAATTTGGGAAAATGAGAAAGGATTGAAATCTGAGCATTATGTTTCAAAATTTATACAAATTGCCAAAAAACAAGATTCACCAAATGCAGATGAATGTTTAAAAGAAACTTGCAAAGAATTTGTTAGATGGTGTATGATTGCTCAATTAAAATTTGAATATAGAAATTATGGAGATAACATTGCTTTAATTGCTATTGGAATACTTAATGGAAAAAGTAAAGCAGAATGGTTTAGAGATATTAAAAATTGGAAAGGAATATATGAAGATAATAATTTAATTTCAAAAGATATAGATGATGCAATTCAAGAAGAAGATAGTGAAGAAATTGACTATGGATCAGATAGCGAGAGTTGTAAAATTGATTTTACCCAACTATAAAAATTCTGTGAATAATAATAAAGTGGAATTATATAAATAATTTACTGTGATAGATTTTATTTTTTTTTTATCCATTTCTCTCTCTATCACTCTTTTTAGTTAGATTATATATTATATAAAATATTTTATATTCATTTTTTTTTTGTTGTTGTATTCAAAATAAAATATATTGTTGTTTTTAAATATAAATAAAATAAAGTTATTTTAAATTGTTATATTATTATATTAGTCGTATTTGAGAACATTATTAAAAGAAATAAGACTTATTACAAAAATTATAATTAAATACTATCATATAACTCAATTTTCGAAAAATATTGGTCATTAAATTTCTTGTAAAATCTTGACCATATTCAATTGAAATAAAGTACTGTATATAATGAATATGAAGGCGGCTGTTTTATGAAAAATTTGAGAAAATCAGAGATATATATAATTAGGTATAATCAAAGAAAATTAGGTAAAAGTATTATCTATTTAAATATAAATTTAAATTATTAATTATCACTTACCATTATCGTTTAGGTTCGAATTCTTGTCATATGATTTGATCGACACTAAAATCGGTAATGATTACGTAAGATAATTTTGTTTGACTTACGCAATTGTCATGTTTTTGTTTTTTCCCAGGATCGGCTCAATATCATGCATGTTCGCCATTTTTACATAAACTTTTTTAGCCACTGTGCTTTCCATGTATTTATGTCATCAATGATCATGCGTTAAGTTTCTTTATCGGGTAAATTGTCTCCATTACCGGAAAAAAAGACATATTGTAGAATGGACTTTTTACTTTTGATTGTGATGACCGCGCATATCCGTACATATAGCCATTAAGCATTGAAATTTCATATGGGCCGATTTGTCTCACTTCAATTATGTCACCTGTGGGTTGTCGATCATTGTCACATTTATCACCATAGCTAAAGTCCGTTTATTGGTCAAATTTCACGTGCGTGGTGATCAATAAATACGAACTTTAAAAAAATTTCGTTAAAAGAATTCAAAGAGAAAAAATTTTATAATTTTAATCACACAAATTTCATAATAAATAGAATTATTTTATAAACCACTTGAAAACAACCATTATATCTATTTTTATAAAGTAAAATTGTTCAAAATGAATAACAGGAGACCGAGAAATCACGAAAACTATAAATAAATGTTATAATATGCTCAAAAATTATTATCCAAGCTTCCTATAATCCAATTTAAATAATTTTTAATATTCTAAGAGGACAAACAAGACTCTTTCTTATAATACTAAAATTATCTAAACTCAGCATGTTTATCTATAGCTATAACTCTTTAAAGATATGGTACATAATCTCATCGAGGTAGTAAATAAAATAACACAGAACGTCCAAAAAAAACCTGTAATAAAATAAATAAGAATTAAAATTACAATAATAAAAAGATTTTTTTTAAAAGCTTTAATGTTTCTAATAAATATATGGGAACGTATTATTTTTGTTTTTTTCTAACGTAATAAGAGTTATTTTTGCCATTTTACCAAATAACCTTTCTATTAAATAATTTTACAATACCACTTACCATTTCCAAAAAAAATAAATTCCTTCCAAAAAAAACCAATTCCAAACCAATTCCCGACAGGTTTTGACATTGAGAAATCAAGTTTTGCAAGCGTGCGAAGTCTTTGACAATTGGCTTAAAAGCAAAATCAAAATATACGTCATCATGCATTATTTGATATTATCACTATTTTCACTATTTTTGTATATTGACATGTCGATCAAATTCACATTTATCACTTTTATTTATTAGTGATGTGAGCCAAATCGGCCCATATGTTGTATCGAATTTGGCGTAAAAATTACAAATGTAAAAATTAATGATGTTATTAATGGTTAAAATATATTCCGGCTAAAATATCTTCGGATTATTATTTTTTTTTTTTACTGCTTCGGATAATTTGTTTCTTTAAAAGGACGGAAATTTCTTTTTTTCCAAATAAAAACCTTTGTTTTTAATTTTGTACGTGTATCAAGTATATAGTTTGTACCGTAATGTACAGTGTACCTAATTAATTTCTTTGTCGTTTAAAACGAAAAACTATAAGTAAATAATATATACAACCGGGAAAGAATAATCTTTAATAAAAATTGATTAATATTCTTTATATGTTAAAAAGTAAAAAAAAAAAAGTTGCTCCAAAATAGATGGAGAACGGGATTTGTTTTTATGATAGGCTCAAACGATCTCCGAGAAAAAAATCTCGGATTGATTCAATATGTCAAAAAATTATGTCAGTATTTAACAAATGTACTAAAAGTACTGTGATGAATTATTTAATTATCTCGCAATAATTTATGATTATTTTCTGATATTCTTACGGATGGTATACTAAAAGTTTTATGGCCGAAACTGTGATATAAATAGTCATCGTGAGAATGAATATCACAATTTTTCACGGAGCAGCCGTGAAAACCAAATTCTCCGTGAAATAATTATCACACATATTTTCCAAATATTTAATAAAAAAAATTCAGATATATTGAGTTTTGAGAGTAGAAATATTTTTTACCTCCAATTGTTAAAAATGCATATGAAAAATGAAAAGTAGTACAGTATATCTATTCTAATAGTACTGATGAGTGTACCAGATAACCAGTAATTTTTAATTATAACGTTATTTATAATCGGAATAAATATTTATAATCGGAATAATAATTATTGCAGTTTTCAAAATTTTGTGTACATTGTGATTACTGGTGATTATAATTACAGGAAGATTACAGGCCCGGTAATCGTCTTGTAATTTGGTAATTTTATTTATTAATTTGCATGGGTAGCACAATTACGAAACAGCGTTAAATCAATGACATTTTTTATTGTTATGACGAAGTGGAAATGTTGTGCCCCAAATCTCAATATGCCCCAAATTGACGATAATCATCGATGATTACTATATGTGAAAGGTAATGCTTTGAAAATTCTTAAGGCATTATAAAGATGGGCCGATAATTTAGGCCGATCGTTGATTTGGGGCAATCGTCAACTTGGGGCACAACAGAAATAAGGCAATTAGAAGAAAAAAAATTAGAAGGTCAAAAAATTCGTTAAAATATTGCAAATTGCAAATTTAGAATTTGTAGAAATCAAATTCTAAGATTCATAATTATTATTTTAAATTGTAAAAATAAAAATAATTTTAAACTTACTTATTTTTAAATATCAAAGCAAATTTCCTAGTCGGTATAATTAAAAATTCTCGTGTATAAAATATTAAAATTCTGTTTTTTATTATTTACAATTGTTATCAATTAATTTATATAACTAATTATTAATTTGTTTTTTCTATATTTATTAAAAATAAAATTATATTTATCTTATAAAAAAAAAAAATTAGAAATTTAGCACAGTCTAGTGTCTTAATGACCTTCAGAGAAGGGAAAAGGAAGTAAAAAGGATGAGAGAGGGAGAAAATAGAGAGAAAAAGCGAGGGTTAGAGGTCTGTATTGACAACCCAGACCGGACCGGACTCTATTATTGTATATTCTCAAAAACAAAAAAAATTGGCCAACTTAATTTTGGCTAGTATAATTTCGGCCAGAATTAAGACGATTTTGGCCAGAATTACAAAAATCCGGGTTTAACGAAAAGTCATGTGCCGGCTCGGACCCGGGCCGGGTTCCGGTCCCGTTTGCATGCCTCCAACAAGGGTGTACATTAAAATCATTTTTTTTCATTGTATAGTACTTTTCCGTTAAAAATAATTACATTTGTCATCGAGATTAGGCCACTGATGCTAGACGAAAGTGTAGAGCGATTTCTCACCGGTATTTCTCTATATTTCTGCAATAACTTTAGATTTTTTTGCAGAAATTGGGAGTGTTTAAGCTCTAATGACATTATCTTATCAGATATTTAAATATAGTTGTACAACATTGAATTTATTGAATAAAGAATTTGGTAATAGCAGTAGTAGAGAAGAGCTTTAAAAAATGCAGGGGTTAAAGTTGTTATTGTTAAAAGTTATACCTATTATAATGGAAATCAGATATTCTATTTTGGTTTTGAAAAACCTCTTTTGCCTAAAGATGACGCACACATTTTATTGGTCAAAAGTAAATATTAGTTTCATATTTAATATCTGATATCGTAATATTGCTACATAAAATCTACATGGAAAAATATAACATTTGATAGATAACATGTACAGTATATGCGTAATAAATAAACCATTGGTCTTTATTTATTTTATAATATTCTGTTTTAAAGTAAAAGAAAATATATAATTGATAATATTAAATATGAAAGTGATTTATCAAAAACTATTTCTTTGGTAGTATATTTATATAAATAAAATTTATTAGTTTATTAGCAAACGTTATTACAGTAAATGTAAAAGTATCAATATCAAATTCAAATTTTCTTGTCAAATCAGGTAAAATTTAGTTAAATTATTAAATTATGATATAAAATTATTTTTGTTTATTTTGATTTTTTTTTAATAATTTTATCTAAAATAATTTTTATTATAAAAAAAAATTATTATAAAAGATATTAACCAATTTATTTACAATATCTTATTAAATTTTTTTTACCATTATCATTATTATTTTCAGTATCTTCAATAAAATTACCATCATACTTTCCTTTATATTATACAAGACTATTAGTATTTAATAATCATCCATTAATTAATAATTTATAATTTAAAAACTATCAAAATGATTGGATGGGCGATACTATCACGTGCATAAAGATATTATAAACGTATGTGAAATTTCAAAAAATTTATGTATTTTACCATTCTATTATTAAATCATGCAAAATTATGCTCAACTAAAAGCTCTATTTTGAGTGTAATTTAATGATAATATTTTTACAAAAAACGGATTTAAATTAGCTAAATTATTTATTTTTGTAGTATAATATTTATTTTTCCCAAAAAAATTATATCTTTGTAACTTATGTTTAAAATTAGGTGAAATTATAACAAAATAAGGGTTTAACTAAGGTGATTCTAACAATACTAAAATAGAAATATTTATTAACAAGGGGTTAGGAAAGTCACAAAAAGTTCCCCCACTCTCTCTCTGATTTTTGAATAATAAAATTTGCCTAATTTTGAAATAAATAAAAATTTTTTGTTATTACTTAGATTCTTTAATAAAATATGATATAAACAAACAAGAAATAAAATCACAACAAGTTTTGTCTAAAGTCCCAAACTTTTACAACTTCTTACAACTCTACTGAATGCCGAGAACTTTTAGAAAACAAAAAAAAAATAGTTACCAACTATATTTAATATGCAAATAACGTGAAATTATCACCTATACCAAAAACCCATTGGAAACTTAAAAACCCATTAGATTTCGCGCTGTTTATTTGTATCTATGGAAAATATTTTTATTTCAAAGTAACAAAAAAAATTTTTTTTTTAACCGGTCGGCATATAGATGATCATGTAACACAATTGAAATAGGGGGTTGTGGAATAAATGTCACGTTTTTTTAATAAATTTTATAAATCCTTAATTTCAGCCGATTCTGTAGATCGGCCCATATGATGACATTTTTTATATGTCCAATATCTGATGACGCTATAATTTTAGCTGCATCAGCACATACTTCTTTTTTGTAGATAACCTTGATTTTCTCTTTTAATCAGTAGTTGTTGGTCTCTTGTTTGGATCAGAGTGCCAACATTCATTTGTAACAATTGGGGGACATATATCAATAATAAGTTCTTCATCATGATTTTTATCCTAAAAAGGTCTTCTACCTGTCATTAATTCTCATATAATCATACCAAACTATATATATCTGATGTTTTAGTATATTTTGACCTTGAAGAACCTCTGGCGCAACATAAGGGATAATTCCATATATCTCATTTTCATCATCAAATGATTCAATTTCAGATTTACTACTTAATCTTAAATCACCTGTTATCGTAGTTAAATTATGTAATTTTTGGCAATAGGATTTTGGGTAATTCCATAATTATATTTACAAGTTTCATTATACTATTTTAATTTTGTGTTATAGATAATGATAATAAAATTGAAAATTTGAACGTGCTTTTTTGTAATTTATATCTGAATGATAGTTTTCGTTGATGATACGGAAAAGTTCGTTTTATAAAATTATAATTTTATTATTATTATTTCTTTTAAAAAAAATTAAAAATACTTTCTCGAAGAACAAATGCTAAAGATGCACAAGTTCAACTAGTAGAAGTGTTTTTTAAGTATTGGGCATAATTATTATTTCATCATAGAAGATAATGAATGAAACACAAATTAAATAATTTGAAAAATAATGAGTATTCCCACAAATAATCGTCAGTATAGCAAAAAATATATATATATATACAATATATTGTTACTTGTGTACCTTTGGATACTGTAAGAGAGTTTTATATTAAAGAAAGTAAAATAATTATGTACTAGAATGGAAGCACTCTAATTTACTATTTTAATTTATTTATTTGATTCATTTATTAAACAGACATTTAATTAATAGCACACAATTATTTTAAATAAGCTTTAATAACAAATTTACTAAGATCGTTAAATCATGTCTCATTAAAGGAGTGAGATTACATACCTGAAGGAAGTGAAGGGTACTCATGGGTACCCTATAAAAATGAAATATTAAATTCGTTTTATATTTGTGTTCATGAATAAAAAAGCATCATTTTGTAGATATTTATTATCATACACATGAGCACAAATATAAAACAGTTTCGCATTTCGTTTTTATAGGTGGTATACTCATTATTTCACGGTGTAGTTACCTCACGTGAATTATTATTGAAAGATGTCTTAACATTTTTTTGTTTCATATTATCAATGAGATACGAATCTATTTTAAGCAACCCCGGTTTGTTATAACCAAAAGCAGGATGTTGATCTTCGATCATCTTAATCATAATGATCAGTTATTAAATTAATGTTACGTGGTAAATACAAAACATTTTATTTTTCGTCGTTTAAATAATGCTCCTATTGCTGGATATATAAATTTTTTCTTTATTTTTGTAAAAAAATTTTTTTTCAATTGGTAAAATGGTGCAATTCAGATAAAGTTTAGAACAAAAAAGAAAAATTATTTCTGAATAAAGGGAAAAAAAAATCTTTTTTTTTGTTGTACGAAGATAAAATGAAATGCGAGTTTGATCAACATGATCATCTACCATTTCTTCTTTCATCAACATTTGCTCCGTCATCAACATTTATTGCTCCGTCATCAACATTTATTGCTCCGTCATCAACGTTTCCTTGCTCTGTCGTCAACGTTTCCTTCAACATTTCCTTGCTCCGTTATCAACATTTGCTCATATGTCATCACTTGATTTATATCCGGGGTATTTTAGACAGTGTTCTACAGTATTTCTACATTATTACCATTTGCACCATCATCGTTCGTTATATTAATAAAAAAAGCTAGTGTAAATTTTTTTTAATTAGCTATTTCATTTTAAATTTATGGATTTTCTAGCATGGTTATCGTATAATATGAGATGTGTAATGTATTGCTTTAAATTTTACGGAGATACTGCATATCTAATTTATATACTCATGAATAATTAGTATTACGTTGAAAGCGAAGCTACTAAACACCAATTATAAGTTAACATATTACCTGCATATTACGCGAATAGATGGACACAAAAAAATAAATTTCAATAATTTACACGAGGGATAATGCTGTTGCACATCGGACACGGCACGGAGGAGATTTGTTACAATGTAATATAAAGGTCCCGATTAAAACTTATTTTTGGCTAAACCCATAATTTTCTTTCTGAGTTTCATTTATAATCAACAACAATTCAAATGAACTGCGTCACAGTAACACAATGATCTTTCTGCATTGTATGAGAGTATTAAAAAAGGCAGTAAAAAATGATCAACTTTAATTTCGGTATTTGATGATCATTTAAATTTTAAAAGAAAAAAAGTCCTTAGAAATCAGTGGTTTAGAATGTCTTGGAATACAATATATATAAATGTGTGACTGAGTAAGCTAGAGACCTTTTTTTTTTGATATAGTCACTCGTCTAAAATATCTTAACTTCTGTTCTCAATACTAACCTTAATTTATCATGAAAACTTTATACGTATTTATTCTTGCAATAGCAGTTTTACTATATGTTGATGCGTTACCTTACATACCATCTAAAGTAGTAACAATTCCGCTAAAGGAGAAACGAATCACTCGTCGCAAGCCACGTAAATTTGATCGACGAGACACCACAAATGTGGAAGTTGATCAACAACATCCAGACATAGCATATTTTGGAGAACTATTTTTCGGTGATTCGAAATTTGATATACAATTTGATACAGGTTCAGCCGATTTATGGGTTATAGATGATGCCTGTCTTTCACCTGCATGTGACGATAAAAATCGATATGATCCTGAAACGGATGAAGACTTCCAAGATCTCCATGAAAATTTTAATGCCGAATATGATAAAGGAACGGTAACTGGGACGCAAGGAACGACCATTGTTCAAATTGGGGATCTTTCAATAAGGCAAAAGTTCGGATTGGCCGTCACGCTTACCAATGATTTTCAACGTGATGAATTTGACGGAATGATGGGGATGGCATTTAACGTAGCAAGTCAAAATGACCAAATCACACTAATCTCCAACCTTTTTAATGATAATAACAATCATTTCGATGCACAACAGTTCTCTTTTAAACTTGGGAGAGATGCAGATGGTACGGAAGGCGAATTAACAATTGGTGGAATTAATTCAGAAAGTTTTACTGGTGAGCTTACCTGGACAGGTCTATCGGAAAATAATGGTGGTCTGTGGATTATCCCTCTCGACGACTGCCTTGTCAATGGCGCAGCATTAAATTTAGCAGGTCGTATTGCAAACCTTGATACCGGAACCACATTAATAGTTGTACCACATGCTGATGCTCAGCAAGTTTACGCAAACATTCAACATGAAGAGAAAAATGGACATTTTTACATATCTTGCGATGTCCAAGTCACAATTAGTATGAGAATCAATGGTGCAACTTGGAATATTGATCAAAGAGATTTTATAATTGAAGACGGTGATGAATGTTATGGGGCGATAGACGGAACCGATGATGGTATTGTTATTTGATTGACGTACTTATAGTCTAAATTTTTAATGAAAATTGATTTTTAAAATATACTTTTTTTCACTCTCTTTTAGGGCCGGCCAACGAATGGATTCTTGGTGCCGCCTTTTTGAAGAATGTATACAGTGTTTTTGATCTAGGTGGAATACAGATCGGATTAGGTCAATTAGCCTAATCAAAATAACAGACGAATGTTCTTAAGCTTTATAACACTACATCATCTAATATAATTTTCAAACTTAAAAAAAAATATATATATATTAATTTAATACACTCATATACTGTATACAGTATAATTAATCTAGGTTACTCCAGTAGTATTCCGTGTCCAAATGGCCAAACTTTATTAATTATTTAAACAATAAATTCTTTTTAATTATATAATAAATATTAAACTCTTTTTTTTTATTTATAAATAAAATAAATCAGTGATTAATATAAATTTTTTTATTGTAAGCCACCATCGTATAATCTCTTATAAATTAAATAAAAAACTTTTTTTTTAAAAAAAAAATCAAAAATGCCTTCATCAGCTACTATTTTTGTGCCAAATTAAATCAAAAGGAATATAAATATTGTTTATTAACTAGAGTAATTGAAACGATGTGTTTCTATGTGACAATTGTTTTACCAATTGATTATCGTACCATCAGTTAATACATGTTACATTGTTATATATTATATTTTATCCCACGGTTCTTAGTTAAAAATTTGGGTAAAAAGTCCATCAATATTGGAATAAAAAATCAATCATTATTAGTTAAAATAAATATATTAAAGGGCTTCATGGTACGGATACCGTGAGATAAAACAGTTATTTCACGGAGTCACATGATTTTCACGGCCGCGCTGAAATAACTATTACATATATTACTTATATGTACATTATATCATATACTGTTTCTTTAATTAAATAATTAAATAATATTTAATCGTAATATGTAATATAAAAGTTATTATTACTCATATTACTCATATTACATAGTTCCGATCTTTTTTTTCATCGGGTGCAAATTTTTGTGTGTGATAATTTTTTCTCACGAGTTAATTCATTTTGAGCCATGAGTCATCCTTTGAGTCATCCTATACATGTATAAAAAAAATTATATATATATACCCATAAATACATACATGAATTTTAAAAATACGCAAAAAAAAATTTTTCTTTTTTCTTTACCAATACCGTTACTCTCAAATATACAACCTCGCACTTCTTATTTTTTTTGTTACTCTTTACTCTACATTTCTTCCAATATATATTTCCAAATTTTTTTTAAATATCAACACAAAATGCAGTCAACTTCAGATTTTCAACAACAACAACAAGAAAAAATTTCTCAAATACGTCGTCCTGGAATTTTCGCAAACTTTGTATATAAAATTGTAGAACTTGCTACCTATACTTCCGCTTTTGCCACTGATGCTATTAATATATTAAGTGAAAATACATTAAATACTGGAGGTCATTCAACAAGACGAAATTATAGTTATGATGATATCGATGATGATGATAAAAATGTCCATGATCATAAGGAAAAAGATGTTTCTACTTGGGGTGAAAATGTAGAAACTGTTGAAGATGAAGAACTTCCTCCACCTTACGCAACAACATTTGCAACTACCAATACAACCACAACCGAAACTAAACTTTCACTTACTATTGATTATCCAACTATTCAAACTTCTCCAAAAATTTCAACACCAACACACTCACCAACGAATTCAACTTCACGAAGAAGAAAATTCCGTGTTCGTCATGGCCGTAGAATTATACGTCGCAAATCATCTTCCATTGATATGAATATTATTAAAAATACGGATACTCATACTGATAATAATGTCGATCATGATGTTGATAGTTTTAATACGGATAGTCATATTGATAATAATTTCGATGATGATGTTGATACTGATAATAATGTCGATGATGATGTAGATATTATCTATGAAAGACTTAATTCCAAAATATCTGATATGATAGCTGAAGGTGAAGCTGCTTTAATCAGTAAGGTTGAAATTACAGAAGTTGACATGATACTTGCTGAGGAAAAAGAATATGAAGAACGAATTATGAAAGAATTTGGAATTCAAACTCCACTTCGTAGGCGAGCTCGTACAAATTTTAATGTCCACAATTACAATTACAATTACAATTTTTAATTGGATAATTTATATTCTCCTTTTTTCTTATTCATTTCTTTACAAAATTATCCATTTAGTAAATACTATTCTACTTTCTTATTTTTTCTCAATTCATATATTTTATATATTTTTCAAAATTATCTTATATTATGTAGCTAGGTCCATTGCTTACCAAATATAGCATGGAGACATAATCTTTACCCTTTGGTCAACTTGGGATTACTTGACCATTCTTTAGATAGATAATTTTTACAAGGGGATCGTTTGCATCGCCCTTAATTGGTGTCAGAGAGATCCTTTGTCTTGTAAAAATTTACCCTTTCTTGATCATTTGACCATTCTTAGATAGATAAATTTTACAAGGGGATCGTTTGCATCGCCCTTAATTGGTGTCAGAGAGATCCTTTGTCTTGTAAAATTTACCTTTCTTGATCATTTGATCTATCTCATGTGATTTTCTTCTTCACATGTGATATCCTTTATTTCATTCCTTTGTTGAGTTTCTTTCCTTAATAACTTATCAACTCAACAAAAATCCATCACCGTTGGTTCCACAATTTCTGTGTCCAAGTTCAATTCTTGGAGGTGATTTTCTTTATCTTCTTTTTTCAATTTTCTTTCTTCTTTTATAGGAGTTCCAGACGAAATTATAAACTAGACTTTAGGTAGAAAATATTTTATTATTTGTTTTTTTTAGTAGTATTTTTAATATTACTTATTTTTCTTTTTCTTTTAGGGATTGCTGAGACGAACTGGACTCCTGTGTTATAAAACAAATGATCACACAGCAAAGTTTGTGCGTCTATATAGTACATTCAGTATTCTTTGCACAAAGAGTAATAAAATTTTTATCACGTTGTTCTTAGTGGCGATTATGACGTTCATTTGAAGAATCTCTCACTCCAAGACAGGTGATAAAACAGAGAATCTAACAATGATGGTATTTTCAGTTTTTTCGTGTGTCATTTACAAATTACAAATTACAAATTATATATTATAGATTATAAAATTATAGATTCGTTTTATATATTATTTATTATGAATTTTATATAAACAAATAGTTAAAGCCTTTTACGTGAAACTTTGTCTATACACGCCTTACATAAAGCATATTTATTACAGGTATTTGCTTTTTAATTAAGAACTTCTTTATATACTGTTAGTTGATGCTTTCCCATTTTCAGTTAAAAGTATGCAGACATACAATGATATAAACAGTACAGACTACACGAACTGATACTTAAAATTTTATTTAAAATTTGTTTAATTTAATTGGCCAAAATTTGTACAACTCAGTCCAATTCCAATTGACAAAAGTCCATTTGACTGGACCGTCCAGTCCAGTGACCAACACTGTACATAGTATATAAATAGAATCTAACGCATTAAACGCTGTTAATGTGAAATAAAATTATTATAATTATGGAATCAGAAATCTTAGCTAGCCTACCAATAAATGATAATAATATAAAATAGAAAATAGCAACATATTAAAATATTGCAGTCAAATTACGTGATGCATAATTTTGAGAGATTATTGTTGACACGCTTTTCGTATTAATAATCTTAAGTAGTTAAGTTTCGTTTTATGAGTAAAATAAAAAATGCGATTTTATTGAATTTGAAAATTATAATGTTTGCCACATTTAAAATCATCATTATTTTTTATATCAATCAAAAGATTTAAGAGAATTTAGATTTTTTATGATTTTATATTTTCTTGAAGAATTTTTAGAAATTGGTACAATTCAACATACACATCTGAAAAAGAGATGAGAAGATAACCACTTGAGAGGATGGCTGTTAGCATTATCTCATTATCATCTGACCAAACCGAAATTGGATTAGCCACAAAAATCTCATTCAGCCATTGGTACGCACACATAACCACGATAGTATTTTTAATCATAATAAATACAGGAAAGATCGGGCGCAAATCATCCATATTACACAATTCTAAATTTTTGAATCCAAATCAAAATATTTATATATAATAACTAACGGTGTGAAAAAATAAAATGGGGATGAACTGTTTTTTAGTTTTTCATGCATATTACTAATATTCAAATGACTTTTTTTAATTTAATTATATTCAATATATAAAATAAAAATTATGTTATTACTTTTGAAATCAATGAAAAAGAAAAAAATATCTTGATTCTTTTGTATTAAACACATTTTTTTAGTAGCATCATTTTTATTCTGAGTAAAAAATTTTGCTCACAAAAGTTTAGATATTAAATTAATTGTGTATTTAAATACCAAACAAAAAAAAAAAAATGGTTAAATTAACTTTTTTTAAAAAAAAGAATCTTTTCTTTATGTAAGAAAATTTCTTTAAGAGGTTTTTTAAAAGTTGATCTCGCCTCTAAAATAAAAAGTTCAAATTTTTATTAAATTTTTTTTTTTTTTTTTGATGACATTCTTTTTTTTTTCAAAAACTATTTGAATAAAATCGGCAAATTTAGCAAGTTAGAAAAATAAATATTTCTATTTTGCATAAACTATTTGTAATACGTATTCAAAAAAATCATTGTATCTGATTCGTTCATTTATGCATATATGGAAATTTGAGCAACTAAAAAAAAGTTGTGAAACAAATAAAAAGAGTTTTTTTGCGTAACAAATTGTTGCGTAAACTATATATAAACCATTCGTTAAGGGAGAATAGGCGTTATGTTCTTGGATTGACACGTTATTTTTATTCCTATATCTACAATCTAAGATATTAAATTTGTAGGCAAAGCTCAACAAAGAATATACTTTGCAAGTGTTTTGATGAGGGTAATTTTATTCAAATATACATATATATATGTATAAATTTGTACCACTATATTTGAGAAAGTACCAGATAGGGGAAATTAGTATCTGTTTTTAATGTACGATAAATCGAAAAAAAATCAATTATCAAACATATTTAGCTAATTTTGTAATTACTGGAAGTCGCATTAGTGATTTTGGTTATTTGAAGTTATATTTAAACAACCTTTATTCGTTGAGGTAGATACCACTCATCATACTAATAAAGTTCTTTAGTATGGGCAACATTTCTAGTAGCAATCCAAAGTACACTTCAGCAAGCAACAGTCCAAACAATAGTACAAACGAAAACGACAGTACAAACGATGGTCCAAGCGACAGTTCAAACGAAAGTTCGAGTGATAGTACAACTAGCAGCAGTTCAAGAGATATTATTTTGTATAATGAAATCAAAAATAAATTAAAAGATGAGGAACTTTGTAAGTCACTTGAGGAGAGGGAACTCAATGAATTGATACTTAATCTTGGGGATGAAACAAGATTTCTAAATCAATATCTCCAGCTTGGTGATAATCATTTGAACCAAATCACTAACGATCTGCGAACATTAGTTCAAAATAATAATTTTTCCATTATTTCCTTAGGCGAGTACTATGTGAGGAACCTGCTAAGGAAACACAGAAGGAAATCCGACAAATTCAACATTTATTTGTTTATTAGCAAGCTTCGAGATGATCGTTCTGACAGTCCATTTCTTCGATTTTTTGCAAAATCTCTGCTTAGAAATAAATACGGAATGTTCCACGTTGGATTGGAAATAGATGGAATTATTCTAGAATGGGGCACTGGTGATGCTGGTCCTCATCTTATTTATCCAAGGGTCAATACAAAACGATTATGTGAGAAGCTTGCACACATACGCGTCAATTACGGTCAAGAATTTAACCTTATAACTACTTTCTCGGAGACTTGGTATCACAAACTATATAATTACATCTTAAACAAAATGAGAAAGTTTCTATCTTTTGTTCCGAAAATTGGCTCTATTTCTTCTGATAAATTACAAATCATTGCCCGAAAATGCGTTTATTGGAATAAGAATTTTAATTACAATCCATTAAGACGTAATTGTCAACATTTTATTGAAGAAATACTCGAAGCACTTGGTCTAACATTCAATCCTGAAGGCGAGTTCAAAAAGTTCCTGGATAGAATTGTTAATTATGCGGATGATAGTTTCTTATTCCAAGAGGAAGAGTTTCTTTCGAGACAAGATCTCGATCAATTTGCTGATAAGAATTGGGATAAGATCTCAAATGTTTGGGACAAAAGATTACTTCTATGTTATTCGGATATGATGAATAATATGTATGAGTATAAACATGACAAAAAATGGGAAAAATGGGGTCCTATGAATAGCAAAGAAAAATGGGTAGAAAGAGAAAACGAACTAAGGACGGATTAAAAATTACTGCACCATATAGAACTGACTGAAAATTGATTCATAAGAGTTATTTTATTTTTTTATTACCGTTATGTATTGATATTTTATTTCATGTTTAAAAAACAAATTATCAAGAAAGTAAATAGGAAAAAAGTAAATAAATTTATGCGACAGACTGTGGCATATAATATTAATAATCATTTTTTATAGTATGATCCCGAATTTCATTCTAAAGCTCTTTATAATGAACTAAATAAAATAAATTTTTATTCAATATTTAATCTAAACATAAAAAGTGGTTTATTGAATAATAATAAGTTACTACTTTTTCCATTCTTATTGTGGTTTTCAAATATTTTTAACATCGTGCAACAATTATTCTAAATAATTTATAAAATTATGTAAGATAATTTTCACCCAAAAGTGCATCAGAAACAAATATTTGTACGTTCGTATGTATAAAAAATAGAGTTTATTAATTATGCGTAACATCACATTATTTTCTTATACAGTTTAACAAAAGATTAAGTCGATAAAATTATTACGCACTGACTAGGTATCCCATTATAATATACATGAGTATGATATGTGGCTAAAATTTTAATTCTGGTAGAATTAGGCTAATTCCGGCCAATTTTTCCATGTTCCGTATAATTCAATTTTAAATAGGGTAAATTGATTTATGCTCGGGGTATTTTAGTCGGTGCTATACGACAATCTATATATATTGTAAATGTTAACTTTTGAACAACATGTATCACGAAAATCATTATTATGCCACAATGGTAAGTAAAGAATTAAAATTTGCTCTTTAACCAAGGTTGAATTATACATTCGGAAGAAATCAGATAAAAATCTGAACATAAGGAAATTTGCGGGTTCGAGGAAATTGATGAAATTAAAGTCGTTAAGGGAGATTACTTTCTAAATTAATTGAAGTTGTTCAGCAAGGTCGAAACTACTTATATATTAATTTTTATGGGGATGATCTGTTGACAACATAATGAACTCTGACCACAGTTTCATGATGTAGTTATTCATGATAACATAGCTACTAAAACTAATCGTTATAATTTTAAAACAAGAATTATTACCCAGGTTTTAACTAAATATGAACAATTTAGTAATATTCAGGAAATTATTATTGGGAAGATTGAAAAGTATATCATGTAAGCTAGAAAAATCCTCTTGAAACATTGAAATGTTTTCCATGTAAAGAAAAACTAAATTTTTCAATCCACTATAACTGAGTAATCGGACTAATATACATATATACAAAAAAATAAATTACAACTACTTAGAAAACAAATGAGGGAAAAGCAAGATCGCTAAAAAAAAACCCTAAATGAATTCTATCAAAGTTAATTATCTAACTAAAGACAGATTAATCCCCTCCGTACTATACCCCAGTAAACCAAGGTAAAACCTTCCTTCGGCGAAATCTGCGGTCTCTAGTTAGTTTTCTCGCATGCGAGTACCGCCCGCCACCAAAATTACGTCAACGGCGTTAAATTCTTTAATTATAATTTTATACATTCAAAAATTTTAAATGTTTTCAATGTTTTCACATTTTAATAAATAAACAATGTTCATTATAAGTAAATATAAAAAATATTCATTGGATAGTAAAAAAATATTTAATACATAAATGCGCATCATCTATTGCGGCTAAAATTACGTGTAACGCAAGTTGATATGCAATGTCTGGATGTCCGTTCGGTAAAAGTGTCATTCTAAATAAAATAAAATAAATATGTTCATCAAGAATCATACTATGAACATGTCGAGAATGATATTTCGTGACATTGTGCAACAAAAAAAACGTTAAATGGCATTCGGACTATACCGGTTTCCGTTTCCTAGTTATTAGTTGTATTATTAATCATTTTTCTTCGCATATGCGATAAATAATAAATCTCTTTTTTTACAAATATATATATACTCTCAACTATCCTACTCCCAACTTTCCTCTAAAAAAAATACTACAGTATCTAAAAAAAGAATACTTTCTCTAAAAAAATTACTATCTCTAAGAAAAACCTCTCTGTATATAGAAATATAGAGTTTATTGGACGTCGATAGAAGGGAAAGAGCAACATAAAAAATTATTTTTAAATAAATAATGAATAATAAAATATCATTTTTTTTAATCATTTATTTTTGTTGCACCGTGCGAGGTATTTTTTTATTTTTTCATGCACAAGAGTAATGGGTATCAATACTGTATCGGTAAGAAAAAATTCATTATCATATCAGATATTATGTTCATGAGTTAAGATAGTATTTATCTCTTTTTTTATTTACTTATTTGACATTAGAACGTTACTGGTTTTCTAGATGAGATAGTAACAGGTAAATTTTTAAATCAATATTTATTGTGTCTTAAAATAAAATGATACTTCATTAGAAAAAATAGTTAAAAAGAAAGTTTTTCTTTTGTTATGATATTTGAAGGGGTAGCGTATGATAGTAATAAAGGACATTTCTATTTTTATGAAACTATATTCCGATAATTTTTTTCATGTACACAATATCCACGATCAACATATAATCGGCAAATGCAGTTAACTAAATAAATACATAATGTATAGCCATATTCATCTAAACGATACGCATACTGAAACTTCTAAAAATTCTGTTTATAATATTAATAACCTGACTTTTTAGTTCAAAATTCTTGAATTATAAGAAATTTTAAACCTAATTCCAACATAAACGACGACGTACTGAGTCCTCTTCATTATTTTTATTTCGAAAATTCAAATTACGTCGATCATTTATTATTCACAATTATACTAACCTCAGCGAAGCATAATATGAATTCAATAACTTTCTATAAAAGGTTAATCACATTTCTTTCAATAATCGGACATTACTCTTTTTTTAGTTAGTATATTCCTCATTAAAAATATAATGAATTTCTTTTTTTGTAAATAAAGAATAACTTGTTTCACTTAAAAAGCAATAATATATTCCTTTATTTGTTATTGACATAGAAATACGATAATTCCCTATAAAAGGCTAACCAAATTATTTCAATGACCGGATATTATTCTTCTTTTGGTTATCATATACCTATTTTGAAATCACAATCCATATTATGCCCCCGTTCGTTATTAGATTAAGATAACCTTTTTTACTTACAAACAAGTAAAAATATTCCTTTAGTAGATTCAATACAGTTGCGATAATTCTTCTATAAAAATCTCTATACTTTTTCATTTTTTTGAAAATTCGTTTCGTTATTAGAAAAAATAAACTTTTATTTATAAACTGATAAATATTCCTTTAATTGCTTTCAATATGGAAGAAATTAAGATCGATGATGATGTTTTCAACCAATTAAAAGAACTTCACGGTCAATTAACTGAAGAACAAAATTTGTTAATAGACAAATTAATATTAAATGATGAATTAAAAGAACGTTTTAAAGCGTTTCATTTATGTGATGAATGTAAACAACCTAACACCGGTAATGATTGGTGTCAATCATGTAATGCTAATCGTTTTAAACTAAATTTCAAAAATTGGTCTAGCGGAAACGATATCATTGATGAGTTTATTCAAAAAGCGCAACTTGAGGCTAAACATTATCGTGGAGTATTAGAATGGATTGATTATGATAGATTTGAAGACGTTAAATATTTGACCAAGGGAGGATTCGGTATTACTTATAAAGCAATTTGGAAAGATGGTAATATATGTAATTGGGATTCTAAAACAAATAAATGGCAAAGAAGTAATTTCGACGAAGATCAGATGACGAAAGTTGCTTTAAAATCTATGCAAAACTTACAAGATATTACAATCGAACTTTTAAGAGAAGTAAGTTTTTTTTTTTATTTATAATAAATAATTCTTAACGATATTAATCTATAAAATGCTAATATTATTATTCTTTTTAGATTGAATTACATGTTGTAACGCCTGGTAAAAATGGTGGGGAAATTTGTTGTTATGGTATCACTAAAGATCCAGAAACGAATAACTTCTTGTTTGTGATGAGTTTTGTAGAAAATGGTGGTTTAAGACATCATTTAGATAAAAATTTTAATTTAATGGATTGGAGACAAAAGTTAACGATTTTAAAAGATATTGCGAATGGTCTTAACGAAAATCATTATGATAATAAATTAAATGATATCAATAGCGCTTATATTACTGATTTAGGATTATGTCAATTAGCAATTACAGAATTAAAATCTTTTCATAATGATAATAAAGAAATGTATGAAGTATTACCTTACGTAGCTCCTGAAGTTCTAAAAGGAGAAAAATATACTAAAGAAAGCAATATTTATGGATTTGGGATTATTGCATTTGAAGTTTGCACAGGATTACCTCCTTATCAAAATATGAGTCATGAAGAAATATTGGCTAGTGAAATTTGTAAAGGGTTGAGACCAGATAACGATTATAAAATCCCTCAATTAATTATTGATTTAATTAAAAGTTGTTGGGATGCGGATCCTTTAAAACGTCCTAAAATAGAAGAATTATGTAATGAATTAGTAAATTTATGTAATTATAATTCAGAAATATCTAAACAATTTGAGGAGGCTGATAAAATTAATGAAAAGTTATCTATTCCATTAACACCTGGTATAATCTTGTATACAACAAATTCTCAAGCAGTTTATACAAGCAGATTTTTAGATTTTGATAACCTTCCAGAACCTAAAAATGCTGATGATGATTAGATAATTATGGTTAATTCAATCACTTTTATAAGTATCTAACGTATTATATAATTATATTTTATATTTTTTTTTTTTTGACTATTTTATCGAAAACAAAAAAATATGAAGTTCTCGATAATTCATGTTATTTTATTTCCTAATCTTAACATAACTTATTTTCTTATTTAAATTATAATAAAATTTTAAATCTTTTATAAAATACATGAAAATAATAAGTATTACTTTAAAATTAATAGTAAAAGAAAGAGCTTATTAAATATCATTATCAGTAAGATGACGATTATCACGTGAATTAAAATTTTAAGTATACCACACAATTTTTAATTACCAGTTACATGAGAACTTTATCAATAAATGAGCGCGAGTGAATTAAATACAAGCAAAATCGAAACGTTAGTATTAAATCATTAGTTTAAAAATTAATTAACGGTTATTCTTAATTCCCACTACAAGTGTTTAATGCCGAGTTTATAGAAAATTAGGCCGAATTATTGAATACCGTAAAGTGATTTCGATTATGTCACGAAACGGCCGGCATTAAGAAATTAAGAAATTAACTATGTGACGAATAAGGGGTGAGGATTAAGTTTTTACCTACTCGAGAAAAACTGTACCTCAGATACTTATAGAAAAATGGAAACAAGAAAGGGTGTGACGTATGTGACAAAAAACAGTCACGTGAATTTTCGTGACATTTTTGAAGGGTAACGCAGGGTAATCAGTGATTTTCAACTGCGCCACGTGTCAATCGATTCTTAGTTAAAAATGTCAAATTTTTTGCAACATTTTATTTTTTCGAGAGTTGACTTAAAATTAATCTGTAAGCTCTATTCCAGCAACATGACCGTCATGACGGTAATACAAAGCATAGGAAAATGGCAACTAAATTCCACGTCTTTAATTTTAAAATTTTAATTACGCGGTCTCCATAATTAAATTTTGAACGAACTTTTTCTGTTTTACTCTGTATTAATGGAAATACTACATTATAAATATATCTTCTGGACTAACTTGTTAGTTGTTACATCTAGTTTTTATATTTTTTATGTTATTTAGGGTCCTTAAATAATCTCAGGATTCAGTAACAACATAAAGATAATCAAATTATATCATTAATTAAAATATTTGAATGTATATTTGCAAATTAAGAGTCAAAATGTAAATTCTTTATATTCCTATTTGAAAAAGTATTAATTATTTAAAATAAAGAAAAAAAACATTTATTATAAAATCGTTATCTTAAAGTCTCGTGATAAAAATACTGTAAATTTCATTTATAACGTTATATTATAAAAAAAGCATAACCCTTAATCCTTATCGTAATTCGTAATATTATTGTAAAAAAATTAAAATTAATTTTCTTTTCACTCACATGTTAACGTTAATAAAAGAAAATATAGAATATTTTAGCGTAACATTACATTTTAATTATACGGTAAATTCATAATTCAAAGACTTATTCTTTTCAATACTGCGACCAGAATAATAAAAATATGTGAAAAGGTTTGAAAATTATTAAAAATTCAATCAGAATTAGAAAATCGACGTTCTTTGTAATATAAATATAAAATCGCAAATCGAAGTATTCTTCGATACTGAGTAAAAAATTAGAAAACTAGAGTTTCAATAGTTTTAATAGTTTTATAAAATTTCTCAATTAATCCAATTAAGATTTGTTTTTTCACATGACATTTAAATATTTTTATTTGACGATTGAAAAATATTCACAAACTAGATTTTTTAGGCAAATTGGCTTTTAGAACTATCAAGTTATTATAATCATGTTTTATTGGGCTGTAAACTTTCTGTAATCACTGAGGAACTTTTAGGTGCTTATCCATCGCGTGCCACTATGTAACGATGTCATAATGTCGGGCAAAGCGGATTTTTTTTTTTGTGCATCCGTCAAAATAATATTTTAACCTTCATATTTGATGTATATAACCTCATCTTTATACAAGCCTTGTAAAAAATTTATTCGTAATTTCTGTAATTTCTGTAAAATCTCCGTGAATATGATACATTCATGGAAAACGGAAAAAATATACATTTACGGAAAAATAACTAAAAATCTAAGCAACTTGGATAATTCCCATGTTTTGTAGTTATAAATTCCGTGAATATGATACATTTACGGAAATATTAAATTTTTGAAAACGACAATAAACATTGTGCTCTGGAAATTTTTTAATGTTCCACATCCCGAAATTAGAATATGTTTTAAAAAATATCATTTATTATAATGATTATTATTAAATGAAAATGTTTGGCGAAAAATCAGGGGCGTTTGTTTGTGAAATCCTGATGCCTGAATGAGAATGTACACAATAAAATTCACAATCAAATTTAAAATCTTATAATATTAGAACCCCGCTTTCATTAAAGTACTATTATGGTAATAATAAAAATAGGAATTATTAATTTATATAAGTGCCGTCGGAATTATTTCTACGATCACGTAATGTGCCGTAACGAACTCCTTTTAAAAAATTCATTTTATTTAGGAACGGCTCTTCCGGATTTTTTTCCGGTAAGTGGAAAAGAGGTTTTTTTTAAACATTATTTTTAAGATACGACATTATTTATTATTCAGGATATAATTGATATATCCCCTACAATAGTAAGTGTTTTTAGTATATCGTGAGTATAAATATAGTATGTTTTATTGTTGAATCTTATTTTCTTTCGCTTGATTTTTCTTTCATTTTTAAAAGATTTTAAAAAAATGCATGATTTAATTCTAAATAATATTGAGATTACGAATAAATTAAAGAAAGTTTTTCTCATTTGGAAAATGCAAATCTTTCCGAATTACTCATACTTTAAATCCGTTTATTATCTAGTATAATCAATAGTTTATATTCATTTGTCCGTTCCTAGGAGATTTTGCAGTTAAAAATTAAGTTGCTACCCAGTACATTTGCATAATGGTGCCGATCAGGGGATAAGTAATACACGTATCTCCAATTTATATTACGCAAAATATCAGTATGCATCAATGAAAATGAATGTCGAATTATCATCGATATATACGTTGCCAATACCGGAGATACTTTCTTCGAAACCAAATTTAGATAAATTAAGCTGTTTTTTTGATTTTTCAATGTCTGTAATTAAGAAGAAATATAGATATCCTATGGGTTTATCTTTTATCTTTTACTAATTCGTTTCTTTTAAAGTAAATTTCAAAAAAAACATCCTTATTTACCGGGAAGTCAGGAGGTTTGAAAAACTATTTTTTTTATCTTATCCATTTATGTCACATATATTTGCATTGGCATTCCTATTACGGTGTCAAACAGAACCTATAATTAGATTGAAATAGACAAACACAAATATTTTTAATGGATAGTTTTTCTTTTATTACCATTTTCGTAAATGTTGACAATTTAAATATTGAATATACACCGAACAAAATAAAATTATTTTAGATAACGGAATATAAATCAAAAACAATATTATTCGCATGTACAATGTGTTCACTTTCGTTTATATTTCCTGATTGTCTAATTTCTAAAAATGATTATTAAAAATACCTGATACATATTTTAAAGGATTCAATGTAAATATGTAACATTTCGGTTTTTTTGTGTTCTCGGAATTTGACTCCTATTTATTATTTAGGTTCTAGATTCTTCTTATTAGAATTTTCCTTTGGCTTCCAACGCAGAATTCTTTATTTTTCATCATTAATAACTCAACTAATTTTAGTAATAAGAAAGGGTATATATACACTCTATTAGTTGATAAACTAAACCTTTTTTTTTTTAGTATGAAGGTTAATGGAAAACAAGCCAACCATTAACTCATTAATGACACACAAACCACACCTGAAAATGTTTAAAAATTGTACTGAATGTAATCGAATAATTTTCAGCGAAATTAATGCCAACTGCTATCAATGTTGTAAATTAAGAAGTATTCCGTTAAGCGGAAATAAAGTTGTTGATGACTTTATAAGAAGATATACATTAGTTAACGGTGAAGTGTGTATAGAATTTGTTCCTTTCGATAAATTCAAAGATGTAAAATATATTGGTGAAGGGGGATTTAGTAGAGTATATAGTGCCACTTGGAAAGAAGGTCCGATAGCTAATTGGAATGACGAAAAACAAAAATATGCTCGTCATGGTAAAATAACAGTTGCACTTAAGGAACTTAATGAATCTAAAAACATAAGTCCTAAGGAATTAAATGAGGTACGGTATTTTACACCAATTCAAATTATAAAATCTCGTTGCAAATCATTAGTATATTAACAAAAATAAATATTATTTTAGCTCAAGATATATTTCAATATTACTTTAAATTGGAAAAGTGATAATTTCAATTATATTAATATCAACACGTATTATGGGATTACCCAGAATCCCATCACTCAAAATTTTATGATCGTCATGAAATATTTTGAATCAGGGGATTTAGCGCATTGTTTATTTAATAAATTTTTTAATTTTAGCTGGTGTAATAAGTTAAATGTTTTAAAGGATATTGCATCTGGATTGAAAGATATGCACAGCACAAATATTATCCATAAGGATTTTCATAGTGGAAATATTTTTATTACGGGGAATTTTTGCATGAATGCATTTATCGCTGATTTTGGGATTAGTAAATCTGCATTAGATGATGATGATGAGATTTATGGAATTATTCCCTATGTTGCTCCAGAAATATTTCTAAGTCATAAATATACTAAAGCGTCGGACATATATAGCTTTGGTATGATCATGTGGGAGGTAATGACAGGTAGAAAGCCTTTTTGGGATCGAAATCATGACGCAGAACTTATTGTTGAAATATGTATAATTGGAGCTCGACCTCCAATTGTTACGGATGCGCCTGAGGGCTATATTGAATTAATGAAAGAATGTTGGCATCCTAATCCAAATGAAAGGCCGACGGCTACTGAGTTAAAAGGAAAACTTTGGAATATTCTGGACGAAGAACAAGATCCCTTTTCAACTCCAACTAAAATTACGAAGACACCGGATATTGGACCTGTAACAGCAAATAATCCATGCGCTATATATAAGAGTAGAGCTTTAAGCGCAATGATAAAATCTATAGAATTTACTAAATGTTTAAAAATTCAAGGTAATTTTAATATTTTATTAATAATTTAACTGTTAAATTTCATTACTATCTCAGAGAAACTAAATTCTCTCTTTTTTTTATTTAGATTATTTTACAAAAGAACTTGAATTTGATATTGACATTGATAATAATCATAGTAATTGTAAGTAATGAATATACTTGATTAATAACACAATTAAATTCGTATATTAATAATTTATTTATAATTTATAGATTATATTACCAGAGAAATTGATTTTGATATTTATTAAAGAATTCTTTTGATGAAGTCTTTAATCCAATTTTATCGGTTGATTTTCTTGAATAGATGGGAGCGCATCATTTAATTATTACAAAATAGAATTTCTTATGTAGGAAGGACATAAAATAATATTGATTATATGATATCTTTTATTTTTTTTTCGTTTCGTTTTAATAATAAATATTTTTTTAAAAAAAAGTGTGTAGTATGATATACGAAGAATCTTATAAAAAGAATAAATATTAAACCAAAAAAAAAAGTCCAAAAAACTTTAACCGGTTAATTAACTGGTTATTATTAAAAAATTTTTTTGATTGTAAATTGTACCGATTTTTGACATATTTAGTTGTAAGGAAAGTATTAAAAGCTTCGAGTTTGGGAACACGCGAACCATATCTCTGGGGCACATTATATATATTTTACCAGAATTATGGTCAAAGTAGTTTTGACCGGTTAACCGGTTAACCGGTAATATTTGTTACCAAATACATAGCGTTGCATTTAATGCGGTTAAAGTAAATTAATACAATTAAGAGTATATTATTAAAAAAAAAAATAATAATAATAATCTAAAATAATCATTTAATTTTAATTTATTGATGACTTATATACATAACTGAATCATTTGTTAACGCAACTTCACGCTAATAATTTAAAATACAAAAAATCATAAAAATTTTGGTGCTAAAATTATCACACAATTTTATCTTTCTATAAAAAAAAAAATCTCTTGTAATACCGACAACAGTACGTAATTTCTAATATCTTTTATTTTCATAGTTCACTAAATGAAGTTAACCTTTAAATAAAAAAGTCGATTTAATGATTTAGTGATAGTTAATGTTTGCTTTTTATTGAATAAATATATATTAAACAAAGAAAAATATTTTTTAACATTAAAATAATGATCGGATGTTGAATTTTGAATAGTGATTTATCCTATAGTTTAAAATTAAACTCTTTAGTAAAAAATAATTAACGAAATGTTTAATTTGTCACGTGGCTATCTGGCCAGAGTTATAGGGTTATGGAATTATGTGCTGTACGTGATAAAATGAGGATTCAGTGAAATATTCAAAGACTTTTCGTTGGGCATATCGTAACGAAGATATTCACCCTGTAACACTTTTACTTTTAAAATCATATATAACCACCGATTTGGTTGGAATATTTCGATCTCACTTTAATACGATGAAAACTATTAGGACGCTACTTTTTCCCTTCATGCAATTGTGTAGTACTTCGTTCAAAAGTAATATTTGGAAATTACGTAACGAAAAATGGAAAGCATTACGCGATGAGCTAAACCTTACGAAAAAATCATTCAAAGATTATAGGAAAAAATTTTATTAATGAAAGACGAAATATTGGGACTTCTTCTGTACCTAATTCTTCTAATAGGCAGCATGATCGTGAATATGGTTATATAAACCCGTTTAATGACTTTAGAAATTTTAAATTAGATAAAGAATTTTTGTTTATTTTATTTTCATCTTCTAACTTTTTACATAGCGGTTCCTTCTTTTCACATCTAGAATGTAACGATTTTTTAGATTATTCATCTCCTGTATGTTCATTTGATTATAACATTTATAATGTGTAAGTACGCCACAACTTCATATAATTATATATAGGGTCCTTTTTCTAGATAGTCTTTTTTTGGAGGGTTCTCTCCTATTCCTTCGTCGGTCGGGGCGTTGGGATAGACTACAGTTTCCATATAATTAGAAGTTTGGGTCCGTTACCAAAATGGATGATAGCAAGAAGTAGGATAAATTCCCTTTTGTTGGGTATATGTTCTGTTTAATTGTCTGTCCAACTTCACATAAAATAAATAAATAAGTACGTGATAAAATGAGTGACAAGTAGGATTTCTACACTGAAAAAATTCTATCGATTTTATTAATTTAATCATGATATTTTCATTTGATATGTAATTGAAAAATAGAAATTAGATATAAATTTTCATAGAAGAGCCTTGAACGGTTTGAACCATTAATTAGAAATCCTTTAAAACGGGTTCTTAATGTACAGTGAGGCCTGTGAGGGTGTACGATATTAATGTACGAACTGACCGGAGTTGACGTTAACGCTATAACGTGCAAGTGCATAACCCCTAAACTCGGGCCAGTTCGTACGTTAATTTCGTACACCCCGACTGTACGTTAAGGACGTCCACCTTTAAAGTAGCTCATTAAATTCAAAATTCCCACATTTTACTGTGATTAATTAATTCCTAGGTAAACGATACTACTTTTTTTTTTTAGTTAGGCATAAATTAGAAATGTCCTGTTTGCTTACTTTGTATAATCAATTGCATAAACTGCGAGTACAAATAATTATATATAAATGATTTATATTGGAATCATATGTTTTATTTTTTCCAGAAATGGGATTGCTCATTAAATTATTATGACTTTAGGCTACTTTAGACCTATTTTCTCAGATAATCTCAATATTTTTTTCTCGCGTGCGTATGTAGTCCGACTAGTAAATACAGAAACATGTCAGTGGCAATTTCATAATTCGAATGTGTAAGAAAAAATTATGTAATAATAAACATACCTTACTTCTGAGGACTCTATTTATCAGAGATTTCTCTTCCTTTATAGCTCTATATCCCATTATTCCTAAAAGTATATCCACTCTTTTTAATTCTTAGAATAAAGAATTATTAGTTAATATTTCACGTTGTTCCAGTAAATATTTTAGAGCTACGAGTATTGCTGTAAAATAGTGATTGACTCGGTCAAAAACACACTGCAACTCACGGTTCAGTAGTGCCTCTCTATTTATGGACTACTGATGAATCACTACTGACTCTCAGAGTCATCACTGTACAACTTCACGATTCACTAGTGTGTAGCAACAATAACTCACGGTCTACTAAGAATCTTAGAAGTTCTTGGCTCATCAGCAGCCCTTTTTTTTTAAAAAAAAATACAAACTTAGTATTTTTTCATATCGACTTCGCCGTTTATCGGTCTTTATTCTATGAAAGGGCAATGAAAAAAAAATAAATCATAGAGAATCATGAAAACAAGAAAGTCGGGAAAAATGACAACACCTTCCCTATAAAAAAATTGGATACGTTTTTTATAAAGTTTTTATACGATTTTTTTTCCTTAGAAATAACGTATCATAATAGGATACGGAAAAATGCACAATTCCGTATCACCAAAAATATGGTTTGGATACGGAATTTGCACGGGATTTATATGGAATTTACATGATTTGATCACTGATTTTATCACGAAATTTATACGATTTGGTCACTGAATTTACTATTTGTATTACAGTTTACTATAATTGTATTTACATAAATCTAATTTCACTTTATTAAATTAAATAAAAAATAAAAAATAAACAAAGTACAAATACATTATGAAAATTCCCTCTTTATTAAAACCACCTATTGCAACCTAAATTATCTATAAGTTCAGGTTCATTTGTAGTCAAACAACCTAAAAGAACAGAAAAAAAGATTGGAAACAAAACCCCCCATCTGCAATCGTCCAAGTCACCAAAGGTCAGCATTCCTACAAAAAAAGAAAGAGAACTCCAGAATGTCTGACCTACATAAAAGAAAAGAATTATGAGGCGTCTAATGAAAAAGAAACCAAAACAACAAAATAAATCCAAAACTGACCTACAAAAAAAGAAGACTCTGAAGCAACAAAACTGAAACAACCTACAAAAAGAAAAGAATCTGAACCCAACATACAAAAAAACAAAAAAATTTGAACTGACCTAAAAAAAGAAAAAAATCCTGAATCATCCTACAAAAAGAAAAGGACTCCCAAACTGATCTACAAAAAAAAAAAAAAAAGAAACTGAATATTCTCACAAAAAAAATCTGCTGGCCTATGAAATTAAATCCAAAAAAAATATTTTTTTAAAAAGAGGGATAACGAAGTTAGGAAAGTTAAAAAAAAATTTTTTTTTAAAGGGAGGACGTCAAAGTTAGAAAAATAAAAATTTTTTTATAAAGAGGAAATAGAAATAGAAAGAAGAAATTTTTTTTAAAAAAAAAAGAAGAGTGGGAATAAAAGAAAAAATTTTTTTTCAAAGTAAAGTGACGAAAAAAAAATTTTTAAAGTGAGGTACGAAAAAAAAAATTATTTTTAAAAGGGGTGACGAAAAAAAAAATTATTTTTAAAAGGGGTGACGAAGAAAGAAGAAAAATTTAGAAAAAATAACAAAAATAAGACAAGAGAAAGAGAAAGGAAAGGAAAGACAGAAAGGAAGATCGGAAGATCAAACTCATCAAAGTAAGGGTTTATATAAAAAACAAAAAACGTATCATAACAAAACAATAAACAATCATGTGATCTCGTGTTATGATACGGAATTTTTGTAAAATTATCTTCTAAAAATATTAAGTTTAAAAATTCCGTATACATTCCGCATGATTAATTTTTTCCCGTATACATTTCTTATACATTAGTTTTTTAAAAAAATGTTCAAAAATGAATTACTTATTAAATATACGGAATTTGTATACGGAATCTATAGAAACGTACATAAAATGTATACAAAACGTATCCTTTCCGTATACATATTTTTTATAGGGCTTGTTTAAGCAAAGTGATCATGACTCGACCCACGTTATATACATACTCGTTAAAAAAATCACCGCTTTACACAGTATCATGTGATTTGTGGCGCAACTAATAATATCAAGCATGCGTAGCATTATGGCGCAGCGCGTTAATTTTTGAGGACGCAGCCCGTTATACATGAACGTTCTAGTCGTTCCAATCGTTCCATGCTAAAGAATCCTCAAAATTCTACAATGAAAACTGCCATTCATAAAGTTCATAACAGAATGCACTTCCCGTCTAGCTTCCAAGCCTGTTCATACATTTCTTTTTTCAAATCATGAGAGAACGAAGAGAACGAAGTAAAAAAATTCAAATACGAAAATTTCACACTTTGCATAATTAACTAGTTTTTAATATATTATAACGAATATCGGTATATCGAGATGTAATAACTACATAATATGTCGTGCTGCGTGGCATGATTATGATATATATATATGATAGTACTTAAATGTCTTTACAACCAGATATATATGAATATTATAAATTAACTAAATATTTACGATACAGTTAAAGAAAAATAAAAAATATAGAAATCACTTATAAAATCCTTCATTACTGTATAATAATACTTTGGTGATATTGACAAAATATACGTCAGTATGAGTAATGTGCTCATTTATGCAGAATATGCGAGGCGTTAACATTAAATTCCTATTGGTCACCACATTATTCTAAATGGAAAAGAACGAAAACAGAAGAAAAAATATTTTTCCAATATTGCCAAGCATTAACGACTACATGACAAATAATAAACAAGAACGGAATTCGTCCGATTGTACTACATAAGAGTGCTGCGGGTAACTTGAAAAATCTTGTTTTACAACTTCCTACGGTAGAAACTATTTTTGTACATTATTATCTTTAAAATAGATTGAATAAAAATAGAAAAATAAAGCAAACATTGTATTTCCAAAACACTAAAAAAGGAAATACATTCAAATATACAAATTTACAAAAGTTCATATTGTTTTCATATTTTTAAAGTAAACGTGTAACATATTTATTAACATAAATGGAATGATAATACCTTTCATATTGTCGCACAAAAAAAAATTATTTAGAAAATGAACATTCGGGATAATCTTTTTAAGGAATATTTTGCAACAACGAATGAAATTCTAATTTAGTTAATAAACTTCCAATGAAATTTTGTCTATGACAATATTATCATACCATTTTTTTTTGACGAATTCATTTATTTTCGTTTAATAACATTAAAATAGTTTCAATTAATGATAATACATACATATACATACCGTACATTGATATTTTTCTTTTATGCAGAAATAATTTAATAATTTTTGATAAAAAATTTGCTCATTTACATATACAAAAATGGCTTTTTTTTCTTTGCAAAGTAAAAATTGATGAACCCCTGATTTTACCTAATTTTACCTTGTTATTGGATAATCCGATGCAATGCCTGCAATAAAATGTTACATCTTATGCGTTGTATGTTCAAATTAAGAAATTAGAATAATAAGATCGGATACACGACATAAAATTCCGGAATCAGAATTTCCGGAAAGTAATCGGTCATTGATTTCCGTTCTTCCGTTAAAAAAACTTTGATCTAATCTATCGATTATTACAAATTCATTATTGCAGATAGTGCATATTTTATGCATATTTTTTTTTATATAAAGAACGACATAAAATAGTCCCAAAAAAATAACGACAATAAGTTTTAATTTTAACGATAAAAAACCTGTTAACGAACAATTACTAAGATTAAACTTTTATTTTTTTTTGTTTAAAAGTTTAGTCTTAAAAATTTTTTCACACCCTTTTTTTAAATATAAATCTCATTATTTTCTCGAATTATATAAATAAACCATCTTCTCTCTCCTTCAGTACATATAAAATTATCATAAAAAAAAAAACTTATAATCATATATTAAAATCATTATACATATACTTATAATCTTACAATCATACATTTATATATTTCACATTTCACGTCTTAAAAAATTCTTTCTTAAACAACAAAAACTTACAATAATTATTCATCATGTGGCAAAGATTTTTAGGAGCTTCTTCACTTGTCGCAGTTGTCGCGATAAATACTACTTCAAAAGTCGTTCATCCTCCACAGGATCATCATCACCATCATACTCATCATAATAAAAAGTAAGTTATATATATCTATGATTCATCGTTACATATATATTATTATATACCGTACGAAACTTGTAATTAATAATTAACTTTCTTTATAGGGAAGAAAATCATGATTATAATCATTACAATAATCAACCTCATTATCATTTTACATTCTCAAGAAATGGTCAGACTGAAAATACTGATCCTATAAACAACACTAAATCAAAAAAGTCAAAATCCAACAAGCGACATACAAATAAACACTACTTATAATGATTTTTTTTTGATATTTTGGGACATTTTATTACGTTTTAATTTTCCACTTCCTTTTTTGTATTTATATTATTAAATGAATTTCTTTCTTTTTTTTATCTTTTTTTTTGGAAAAAAATTAAATAAGTATTATATTAATTTGTATTAAATGTAATTTAAATAAAAAAAAATCATTTCATACTTTTAAAAAATAATTTTTTTCTTTTGTTGGTTAGCATTTACCAAATTAATTTCGTCTTTAAAAAGTAAAAAAAATAGAGTCCAAACGACTATCAACCAATAGATCGACGCTCATTGACGCTATTAAAAAGGTTAAAGGTGAAACAATAAACATATTTATACAAGTTTTTTCTAGATCGTTAATAATAAAACCCTCCTGAAAAGTTAAGAAGGAAATTTAGGCGCTTTCCTGAAATAATAACGATAATAAATTTGTTTAGGATCTCATATACTTTTCCTTAGAAAGTTGGCTGTAGGTTGCTGTAGGTTGATACTAGCTATACTTGTAATAAAATTATTTGCGCATTTGTATTAGTTCGATTTCTTCTATTTTTGATACCCTTTTATATTTTTTAAAAATTTTTTGTTAATTAACAATATCGTGTTATTTTAGAATAATCCAAAAGTTTTTTAGCGGAGATGGTTACACCAATCACGGGACTGACTTTTTTCCATATTTAAACGAGATTTTTGATTTTCTTTTTGCGAGAAAAAATTTTTTTTTTCCTTCCGCTAATAATGAATTATTATTTATAATGTGATTTTATAATAATTTTAGTGTAAGTCATAATATTAATTACGTTAAATTAATTTATTTATTTTGAATAACTTTTTTGAAAAAAAGTTATATGATTTCTATAATAAAGTAAGCATTTTCATTTTTACTTTTTTTTATATCAAAAGAAAAAAAAATAAAAGAAAAGAAAATATATATTTATATCTCGAAATTGACGAACATTTGGCTCATTTTTTTTTTCGCTGAAAAAATATATATATGTGTATATATTTTCCGATGAAGCATTTTAATCGACTTTTGAGAACAATTTTTTATCTAGAGTAAAAATTTTTTAAATTTTTTTTTTTATAAATACGAATAATTAAGATATTAATTTATCATTACTCCTTTTTTTTAGACATTTTTTTCGTTAACGTAAAACGAATAACGTGTGTTTGATTTCACCCAAGCTAAACCATTCTATGGCTTTTTAGCGTCATACGCTAAATCAATTCATGGTTATAAAGAAGGAGTCATGGAAGGAGTCAGCTATCCACCCTTACTACATCACAGTTATGCAGTACACCAGAAGAACAAGCTGTCACAAATAAACCCGATAATTGTATATGAACTTGACTTGATATGAACCTGGCATGTGTAATCACGTATATTATTTAACATATGATGAGTACGACTGTTATTCTAATGGTTCAAGAGACGATTACTAATTAGAGGGGGCTAAAAAATGTACTGTACAAAGCTACTATAAATATTTGTAGATTTTTGTTAGCGCTAATCAATAAAAGAAAATATGTATATATACATATTTTTTTTTTTTTGTAAGAATTTTTTATTCTAATAAATCTGACGATTCTAATTTTTAAAAGATTTAATAACTTGACGAATTATTGTATTTTGATTGGACAAATTAACGCATTATAAAATATTTTACAAAAGGATTAAAAAAATATTTAAAAAGATTCTTGACAATATATTCAAGAGCGGGAGAAAAGGTGTAAAATTTTTCTATTATTTTTTTTTTATTCTTATTTTATTAATATAGACAGAATTTTTCTATTATTTTATTTTATTTTATAAATTGAGACAATGACGGGAGCCATACAAGCCTGGAAGCTGTGTCTTTACAAAAGTGACAAACACGCACACGCTACAAGTTATTAACCAAACCTTCGCAAAGATCGCATTGCTTAATACTTAAAAATCAACACTAGGCATTGCCTGCATTATACAGAAAGATTCGAGATTAATTAGAAAAAAATTTTTCAAATTTTCTATTATTATAATCTATATTTTATATTACAATCATTAAAACATTATTACGTGATGGTAACATTTCAGATCTAAAAATATAACTGATAACAAGTTACGTTATTATTTTTTTTTTACTTTATACAATCAATAATCAATGAAATTCAGTCAAAATTTTTTAAATCAAGATGATGAGATGATTTCATCCTCAAAAATCAAAATCCATTTTATTTTAATACAGAATTGATTTTAAATAATAATAAGAAAAATAAAAAAAAAAAATTACTTCACTTTAGGAAAGCCTGTCGGTAACAATTTATAATTCGGTTAGCCGGTCCGGTTAAAAATCGGAAAAATATATTATAGTAGTGGTCATAAGTATCCAACCCCTCATAATTTCTAAAGTCAAGTACAACGCCATTAAAATTTTTTAGAGTTTAAGTGTGATGCTAACCTTGATAAAGTGTAGAATTATAAACATTATGATCGATGAATTTTAACTGCAAAATGCCGATCTTTTCTTACGTTATGCGTATAGAACTAAGGTGAAATTAAAAAAATTCTATAATGGCTCTTGAAAATTTATATTTCAAAAAAAAAACTATATACCTAGAAGGTTAAGGCATGAAATGATGAAGGAATGGAAATATTATGTCATAAATCTATTACTTATGACCGCTATTGCACACAAAAAATCAGTCAAGGAAAAATACATGTGCTAAAGGGTATTTGCTTTATTAATAGTCTTCATATGATTATCCAAAGCTGTTTGTCCTTTGTATTGTTTATAACAGATGGGTCACTTAACCATTGCTTCTTTTGGTAAAGAAATAGTTGAAAGTGAAACAAGTTTCTAGAATATTGACGCAAGTATATATACAGTACAATAAATGTAAAGCGGTAAACATAAACACCAGAGGTGTATTTAAGTAGCATAGTTTAATTTTATTAGCTGACAATTGATATGATGGTCCCTCTTACTGATCGCAAAAATGTCCCCAAAAATTTTAGGGACTTCCTCTATTGGCCGATATGAGGATAGAAATCATGTTTTTCAATGATAAAAATATTAATGATGATGATAGTCATACATGTTATCTGTTATAGTCAATTATCTGGTTCAGTTTAATATTAAATACTATGTAATATGTCATGATTATAATATCATATGGTACAAAATACAAAAAGTTGGTGTAGCTAAATATTCAGTGCAGATACATTATTTTAATTATTTTATCATCAAAAGGTGTAGTGCTAGGACCCCAAAATATATATACAAAGGTAAGGTGGCGGCCAAAAAAATTTACTATTAGCTGTACGCATTTTTTCAGGGCCGGAATTATGATAATATTGGTCAATATCCAAAAAAGGTAATACCTTCCACCAGGAATTATCTATAGGGAAAGATTTTCATAATTTTTTTTTGCTGATGGTACGCGAACTTTAACCTAACCTTTTTATGTATATTTCAGGGTCCTGTAGCGCTTATAAAATGCTGATGGCAGCTAAAGAACAAATGGACAATTCTAACACTTATATTGATTGGTTAGAAAAAGCAATATCAGAAGATTACATCAAATACCATATTATAATCATGAAGATTTTACTAATAAAGAAGGAATAAGTAATGGGTCTTTTAGCTTTAAAATTTCCATTTAATTTAACTATTAACAAAATTGTAAATATTTAATAAACTCAAATGGAATTATAAATATAAATTAGCACTACAACTTGCAAATGCTGTAAAATGTTTAAAATGTTTGCATAATGAAGGAATTATTTATTGTAATTTGGTAACATAATAATTTACTGTATATTAATTTTTTTAATTTGACTACATCAAGCAATAAACTAATATATATGTTCATTTTAGCATGCATAAATGTACTTGTACTTCAAAATAGAATAAAGTTAGCAGATTTTGGTTTATTAAGAAATACTAACTAATAAATCATATAATCCTTGTTGTATTTCCTATGTTGACTAAAATATTTAAATAAAAGTCAACAATACAAATTAAATACAACCAACTATTGAGATAAGTACAAAAAATTTTACATCATTCTATACATTAGAAATGGTTTTATATACTTATTATTTTAATAATTTATATTTGATAATTAAAAAAAAGATTTATTTAAATTACAAACTAAGTAATTTGTAAAATATTCACTACTCTATCCTAGTGTTTATATAATTCTAAAAAGAGAATATGTATTTGATATTTGGATAAAATATAAAAAAAAGGAATTATTTAAATTACAAACTAAAAATCTTTGAAACATCTTACTACTCTAGCTTTAGTGTTTAAATAAATCAAAAAAAGAATAAAATAAATAAAAAACAATTTTTGTTGAGTACATGATATCAAATATCATTTAAAAAGAAACTATAAACCTTTTTTAAAACACAAATAATTAGTCTGTTTTAATATCTAAATAATTAAATAAATAAAATTAGTTTCATGTAAATAATTTGCAAATTAAATTATTTTATATCATACTATATTACATACCTAATGACTTCAAATTAACCATACATTCACTCAAATCTTCACTTACAAGCATTTCATTCACTTTTATACTAGCTTGTGAATCTTCACTTTCAGGAATTCCATTCAATTTTTTGCTAGTATTTTCATCTGTTTTAATATTTAAATAATTAAATAAATAAAATTAATTTCACAAAAATCACTTGCAAGATTAATTTTATACATACTAAATTACTTACCTAACAATTTCAAATCTTTAATCATATAATCATTCAAATCTTCACTTACCAGCATTTCACTTTCAAGAATTTCATTCAATTTTTTACTAGTAAAATTAAGCAAGCGACTTGTATAACAAGCCTGTGGATGAGATTCAGTAACAAGATTATTATGTTCAATTGGTGCATTTATAAATTCCATAGCATTGCGTTTTAATACTTCATCAATATCTTTAATTTCCTTGCCATAAGGAAGATAAATCCATTTTTTAATAATTTCTAAAACTTCCTCAGAAGATGGCCTTTTTAATGGATCTTCATCCCAACATTTTTTCATTAAATCTACATAACATTGTGGAGTATTTTCAATAATTTCAGGACGTTCACCTTTACAAATACTTAAACTAAGTTGAATATCATGTGCTCTATTGTTAAATGGTGGTATTCCAGATGTAAATTCCCACATAATCATAGAAAAACTGTATATATCACTAGCTGAAGTATAAGATTTGCCTCTTAAAACTTCAGGTGCCATAAATGGTACAACACCAAAAATCTTATACTCTTTTAAAAATGATTTTACAGGTTGACATAATCCTAAATCACTAACATAAATTTTATATGCTCTATTCTTTTCATCTTTTTCATAATAATTATGATTTAAAATATTGCCATCATGAAAATCACAATGAATAAGATTTTGCTTATGTATCACATTAAGTCCAGAAATAATTCCATACAACATATATAATTTTTGATCCCAAGCACTTTCAACTATTCTTGTTAAGTTTTCTCTTAAATTACCTTTGTTTGCATAATACATTACTGCCATATATTTTAAAGTATCTGGATTTTTTGTAAATCCATAAAAATAAATAATTTCAGATGAATCTAAACAACTTTCATGACATTCCCACTATAAAAAATAATAATATATTAATAAAAGTAGATTATAATTTAAATTAAAAAAATAAAATAATATACTATCATACTTCATTTAAAAATTCATTCAAATTTTCATTTAAATTATTATGACATTTAAGAATTACTTCTTTATCATTCTTTAACCAAATAGCTTTGTATATGGTACCAAATCCTCCTTTATTAAGATATTCAACATTTTTAAATTTATTATAAGGAATCCATTTTAATCCTTTTTCCAAAATAAATTTATCCATAATTGTATTTTCACTTTTTCCAAATCTATAAATTTAAAGAATTAAAAATATATTAAAGTTTATAATAAAATTTACACTAAAACACTAATGTTAAGATTAAAATTAACACTTACTCTAAAATTCAAATAGGAATTTAAGATAATATATGTCTTAGTTCTTGTATAAATATATACAATAATAAGTTATATTTCACAACTTACCAACTAAAGTAATAGAAATTTTAAATGAAAGAATACAGTTAATAAATAAATATTATATAAAATATGTAACAATAAAAATAACAAATAACCTACAAGCTATATTATTAAATAATTTTTAAATAAAGAATTTAGTTAGTTTAAATTATATGTAAATATTATAACAATAAGTAATAATAGAATTAAATAAATAACTTACGATCTAAAAGAAATTACAAAATAATTTTTTAAATAAAGAATTTGATTTAATAGTTTAAATTATATGTAAATATTATAACAATAAGTAATAATAGAATTAAATAAATAACTTACCATCTAAAAGAAATTACAAAATAATTTTTTAAATAAAGAATTTAGTTAGTTTAAATTATATGTAAATATTATAACAATAAGTAATAATAGAATTAAATAAATAACTTACGAGCTATATTATTTTAAATAAAGAATTTAGTTAGTTTAAATTATATGTAAATATTATAACAATAAGTAATAATAGAATTAAATAAATAACTTACGAGCTATATTATTTTAAATAAAGAATTTAGTTAGTTTAAATTATATGTAAATATTATAACAATAAGTAATAATAGAATTAAATGAATAACTTACCATCTAAAAGAAATTACAAAATAATTTTTTAAATAAAGAATTTAGTTTAATAGTTTAAATTATATGTAAATATTATAATAATAAGTAATAATAGAATTAAATAAATAACTTATAACTTACAATCTATTGAATAAAGAATTTAGTTAGTTTAAACTATATGTAAATATTATAACAATAAGTAATAATAGAATTAAATAAATAACTTACGATCTAAAAGAAATTACAAAATAATTTTTTAAATAAAGAATTTAGTTTAATAGTTTAAATTATATGTAAATATTATAACAATAAGTAATAATAGAATTAAATAAATAACTTACCATCTAAAAGAAATTACAAAATAATTTTTTAAATAAAGAATTTAGTTTAATAGTTTAAATTATATGTAAATATTATAATAATAAGTAATAATAGAATTAAATAAATAACTTATAACTTACAATCTATTGAATAAAGAATTTAGTTAGTTTAAACTATATGTAAATATTATAACAATAAGTAATAATAGAATTAAATAAATAACTTACAAGCTATATTATTTAAATAATTTTTTAAATAAAGAATTTAGTTAGTTTAAATTATATGTAAATATTATAACAATAAGTAATAATAGAATTAAATAAATAACTTACGATCTAAAAGAAATTACAAAATAATTTTTTAAATAAAGAATTTAGTTTAATAGTTTAAATTATATGTAAATATTATAACAATAAGTAATAATAGAATTAAATAAATAACTTACGATCTAAAAGAAATTACAAAATAATTTTTTAAATAAAGAATTTAGTTTAATAGTTTAAATTATATGTAAATATTATAACAATAAGTAATAATAGAATTAAATAAATAACTTACGATCTAAAAGAAATTACAAAATAATTTTTTAAATAAAGAATTTAGTTTAACAGTTTAAATTATATGTAAATATTATAACAATAAGTAATAATAGAATTAAATAAATAACTTACGATCTAAAAGAAATTACAAAATAATTTTTTAAATAAAGAATTTAGTTAGTTTAAATTATATGTAAATATTATAACAATAAGTAATAATAGAATTAAATAAATAACTTACGATCTAAAAGAAATTACAAAATAATTTTTTAAATAAAGAATTTAGTTTAATAGTTTAAATTATATGTAAATATTATAACGATAAGTAATAATAGAATTAAATAAATAACTTACCATCTAAAAGAAATTACAAAATAATTTTTTAAATAAAGAATTTAGTTTAATAGTTTAAATTATATGTAAATATTATAATAATAAGTAATAATAGAATTAAATAAATAACTTATAACTTACAATCTATTGAATAAAGAATTTAGTTAGTTTAAACTATATGTAAATATTATAACAATAAGTAATAATAGAATTAAATAAATAACTTACAAGCTATATTATTTAAATAATTTTTTAAATAAAGAATTTAATTAGTTTAAATTATATGTAAATATTATAACAATAAGTAATAATAGAATTAAATAAATAACTTACCAACTAAAAGAAATTACAAAATAATTTTTTAAATAAAGAATTTAGTAAGTTTAAATTATATGTAAATATTATAACAATAAGTAATAATAGAATTAAATAAATAACTTACGAGCTATATTATTTAAATAATTTTTTAAATAAAGAATTTAATTAGTTTAAATTATATGTAAATATTATAACAATAAGTAATAATAGAATTAAATAAATAACTTACGATCTAAAAGAAATTACAAAATAATTTTTAAATAAAGAATTTAGTTAGTTTAATTTTACAGTATGTAAATCTTATAACAATAAGTAATAATAGAATTAAATAAATAACTTACGAGCTATATTATTTTAAATAAAGAATTTAGTTAGTTTAAATTTTACAGTATGTAAATATTATAACAATAAGTAATAATAGAATTAAATAAATAACTTACGATCTAAAAGAAATTACAAAATAATTTTTTAAATAAAGAATTTAGTTAGTTTAATTTTACAGTATGTAAATCTTATAACAATAAGTAATAATAGAATTAAATAAATAACTTACGAGCTATATTATTTTAAATAAAGAATTTAGTTAGTTTAAATTTTACAGTATGTAAATCTTATAACAATAAGTAATAATAGAATTAAATAAATAACTTACACCCTATATTATTTAAATAATTTTTTAAATAAAGAATTTAGTTAGTTTAAATTATATGTAAATATTATAACAATAAGTAATAATAGAATTGAATAAATAACTTACGAACTATATTATTTAAATAATTTTTTAAATAAAGAATTTAGTTAGCTTAAATTGTATAACAATAGAAATATAGGCATCATATAACTTACACCCTGAATTATTATTAATTTTTTTTTTTATTAGTTAGATATAAATATAATAAGAAAGGTATTTGCTATAAATTGAATATATTACTTACAATCTATTTATTTAAATTAAGAATATAATTAATTAAATTATATTAAATATTGATAAATAAATATAATAAATTAATATTCTTAAGTATTATAACTTACTAGCTGTAATATAATTAATTAGTTGTTATTTGAATATTATGTAAAATAAATAAAGTAAAAAACTATTAATTTAAACAACTGATAACTTACAAACTATAGTATTAAATGAATTATTTAGTCACATAGGATATAATAAAAATAATAAGTAATTTTATTATTATTTAATTATAAGATAACCTATTAACTTACGAGCTAAATTATTTAATATAATTTTTATATAATGCAGTTAGTTTGTATATTATATATAGGTTTATTTACAGATAAGTATTCAAATTATTTGCAATAAAAATTTAATATTTCAGATACCTTCAAATTCTTCAGAGCCATTTTTATTTTCTTCAGAGCCATTTTTTTTATTAATACTACCGGAAACTAGTTTTATCATATTACCAATTTGTTAAAAATTTCAAAATTCTTATTGTATTAAATGTTCATACTATATATACGATTTTTACCTTTACCAATACATTGACCCATTACTATGTATTATATCAAAATTTTCTCTAACTGAAAAGAATAAAACAAATCTTTTTTTTCTTCTTTTTTTTATTATTTATTAAACGCCTTATTAGTATGAGTAAATATGGTAATAATATTTATGCAAATTCATTATGTACATCATAAGTATTGCATATATGCACATATGACATAAATGTTGCATATCAATCAATCTTTATTGTTACGTAGCAAACATCACGAAATAGAGAAAATTGTCTCATATTAAATATATAAATTTCAAAAGTCATTAAGAAGGTCAAGTTTGGCTGCTTTGCAAGTTTACTTAGAATGACAAAGGTAGTTTTAAATATCACTATCGATTTTTTGTAAAATTGAAAAATGATCGGCACATATTCATTTTCTAGTTTTATTTTAAAAAAAAAGTTGCGGAAATATTTGGACAAAGTTACAAGTCAGTTACTAAAAACACTAAAAAATATATCAAATTCTTCAACATAATAGAGTAGGAGTGTAAGGTTCCTCCTACATGGAAATTGTTTTCAATCTTCAAGCCACACCCTCAAAAAAAGACCTACATATAATGGTTCAAGACCTATCAAAAGTGTATGATCGCGTAGAAATCCCGCTTTTAGAGCTGGCATTATGAAGAATTTGCATTCCTAAAACTTTAATCACTTTTATTATCAACCTTTTTACCAATAGGAAAATCAAGTTATCTTTCAAGATTGGATTGGCGACCCATATAATGTCACAACGGGAAATCCATTTGTCCATTATTATGGGTTATCTACCACGATCCCATATTCGAGACTATAAATAACTCCCCCCACGCTGGCATTTCTTATGAAGATAAAATTCCAACTCGTATCCCTAATGATGATCTAGATCACAAAATCCAAGGTTACTTGGACGATACCATCTGGTTATCAGATAATTTGAATACATTACAATAAAACCCGGCCATCGCTGACAATTTTTACCAATTAGCCAATATCAAAATCAATAAACACAAATGGACAAAATGACGCTTCTAACTAATAATAACGACATAGCAAAAGATCCTCATCTAACGATCAATTTTGGACTCTTATTAATTTTTGATACTGTTGTCTTTATTAGACCCATTTGCGCTAAGGTAGGCTCCTAATATTCTGGTAGCTTTTCCTATAGGTAGAATGTTAATTTTAACTGAATCATTACCAAAAATAAAGATGGTGAATTACGTTACCTTTCTAATACGGAAAAAAGAAAATCACTAATGATCACGTGATTTAGTGATCAACAAAGTCATTATACCAAAGGATAGAATACTTAGCTTTCTTTAGCATAGTTTAGATAGCGTTTGGCTTTTTATTTAATTAGTTCTTGTCTATCTTTCTGTAATCTTGTTCACATGGGTAATAAAAATAAAAATAAAAATAGAATACTTAGCTTTCATATTTTAAAATCAATTCCATTTTACGATCAGTTTTAAACATATAACACATTTACCCAAAAATACATATAATTCGATTATTTATAGCTCTATTTATCTACATATAAACAATATTTTTGATAATCAAATGAAAGCTCAAGCTTCTATATTTGTCGCTCAAGCAAACTCTCTTCACACTTCAAATACTTTAAAATTTTTAATGTTACTTAGTCAATATCGTTTTTGGTTACCTTTTGATTCTAATAACTTTTTTTCTCTTTTCGACTTGTTCCTCGTTCATTTTCACGTTTAGGATTTTTTATTTACTTTTTTTCGTTTTTACAATCTTTCTATTTCAACCAATTTTCAATTTAGAGTTAAATTATATTATTAATCCAACCCACTTGTTTCCATATTAATAGTCTTCGTCAAAAAGGTATCATGTTTCTTGACCAGATTATCACAATTGATTCAGCTTATTTATTGGAATATAAGGACATCAAAACATCGCTAATTAACAAAACAGGTCACATTCCAAGATGATACAGTTTTTTAAAAGAACACATCACCCTACAAAATAACACGAATCGGCTTAGTATCGATCTGGGACAGAAGTTGATACAAAATCCACGCGTTCAACGGCTGAAAATACCGATGTAATGTTCAGACCCTATTAGTCATACTGGAAACCCCAAATGGATCGCTACGTGAGCTCCTTTCATTAAGGATGTTGTCTACGGGAAAATTTTGACCCCTAACACACTTTAACATTACTTCGCCAATTATATATATAGAACATTGGATACATCAATTACCAATCAACGTGATAATACCTCAGCATGCAACAGTTGTAGTCTTCATTTTCCTTATTATATAGGTCCCCAAAAACCAAAGTGTATTGTGAAAGTTAATTATACACCAGCATCAAAAACGTAATTTACAAATGCTGGCAGCGCACAACATCAACAAAATTCAAGACCTTAGTCATCCAAACTACCGTCTACTCGCCTATAATGATTATTTAATTCAGCACAATCAATCACCGCCTCCGACATCAATTAATAATTTAGTGTCTACCCCAGACTCAACTTCGCGGATAAAAACCAACATTCATCAATCACTAACCTTATCACACCAAAAGAATTACATCCTCTTTGATCAATATTACAGAAGTGCTATCAAATTTCCACAGCATCCAATACTATACAGATGGATCTTACCAACCAGATATTGGTACAAACGATATGCACATGGGCTATCCAATTTAGATGAACTCAACGTCACTTATCATGGCTCTTTACAATACATTCCGTCTTCAGTTAAAGCTGAAATCATGGCAATTTTAACAGCATTAATTACCGCTCCATTTGGTGGCCTTATTACGATCAATACCGATTCACAAGCAGCTATAGATGCATACCATAAATCTGCCAACTTATCCTCAATTTCACCTCAAAGATATAATAAAACTAATAATAACACACTTTGGACTTCTATCCATCATATTATTCTAACTTTAAAACTTTAATACTGTTAAATTCAACAACATTAAGGCGCATTCTGGTGATACATCCAATGATATTGCAGGCGCTCATGTAAAAGAAGGAAGATTTACACAATTGCCAACTGCGATCATACAAGAGAATTTACCGGATCAAACTGTCACGCTAATTTGGTACCTTTAGACAAGGATGTATCGGTACCTTAATTAATTACAAGCAATTAGATAATCACCTAAATCACAAAAATTTATCAGACACTAAACAACATACGGCTAACCACTGATTAATTGGTCTTTATCAAGTAAATGGTTTAATTACAACTCTCGTTCAGATGGTACTAGCACTTTACATACCAAGGACACAGTATGGAAAATCCAAGCTTCAAATAATACTTTACCTATACTCAAGAAATTTCCCAAAATTAATATTGAACCAAATTATCTGTCTGCTTTGTACCATACAATCCACCTTTCAACACATGGCGTAACAATTGGCGGAATTATTGCACAAGGAAGGAGACAAATTACTCATTTGTATTCGGGCTTTTACTAATAAATCATTATTTACAAATGCCCTTCTTTTATTAAGATCTTATGTCACCTATGACTTAACTAAAATCATACAAGCCCATATGTCTTTGCACAAATGAACCATCACGACCGCGCTCAAATTTTAGCACTTTCATTACAAGAAATCAAAGGCAACATTATTTGAAAACAACGTTCCAATAAAATGGAAACAAAGGAAACAAAGAAAATGGTTTAGCCAAACGACATTTTATTAATTACCGAAAAAACAATGGTCCATTTGCAATACCTCAAAGAGACACTGATGCACCTTCTCCAGCTACACACCGATCTAATCCTCGTTCAGGAACCTCGAAGTTCGAATACTGTAATCCTCAGCACGATTTTAAGAATTATAAAAATCAACAAGATTTACTCTTTATATTATTCTCTTCTTCCAATTTTTACATAGTGGATCCTTTTACCACAATTTGTCTTCTCTCATAGAAATAGTTCGTACACAAAATCCATTTGTAGTCATTGAAATAATTATTTTACAACGTAAAAAAAAATATTTTACGTGATGTTATTAATAAAATGTATAGTACTATTTATGTGAGGCGCTACAATAATGCTGATATTAGTAACATTAATTCTTATTTCGCAGTATTCTTAATGGCACAGTGTTCGGAAATAACCTGGTCATTGCGTTTTTAAAAAATGTGGCGCTGTTATGCTAGAATTATCGAAATGACGTAGGTCATTTGTCATTTGAATCATTTGTCATCTCGAGTCATTGTTAAATGGCGACAAACTTATTGGATGGGAAATATTGATCCAATGAGATATTTATTGTTTACTAATTTTTTTTAGCCAAATCTTATCGAAAGTGGGGGAAAAATTTTTTACCATAAAAAATGTTTAATAATCATACAGTACCGGTATCTAATTGTCTATATAATAAATAAAAATTATTTTTTATTAGTAAGAACAATTGTGAAGTTATGAACGGAATTCATCCGATTGTATTACTTGAGTACTGCGAGTAACTTTAAAAATTCTGTGATACAACTCCTGCGGTAAAAACAAGTTGTACTTTAAATAGATTTAATAAAATTAGAAAATAAAGCACATCATATCATTAAAAAAGGAAATAGATTTTTAAAAAAAAAAATTTATAAAAAGATCATATTGTTTCATTTTTTTAAAGTATGTTACTTATTTGTTAACTAATTTGTTTTTCATATTGTCGCACGCAAATTTAAAAAAAGAAAATTTTTTTGAGAGATGATCTTTTTAAAGGTATGAGTAATAAATTAATTATGCAACAACGAATTGAATGAACTTCAAATTTAGGACATAAAACGCCCAATGAAACTTTATTTTGAGAAAAAAAAACAAAACAAAAAAAGTAAATAATATGATACCATTTTTCTTGGCGATTAAACGATAAAATTTATCTTTAATGATAATACATATAAAAATTCTTTGTAAGTAAATATCAAGGAACCCCTGATTTTACCCTTTTTTTTTTTGAAACACAATGAGATTTAATAAAACATACGATATTATTGACAATGATATGTCATTGGTTAATTGATGCATTGACCGTAGTAAAATGTTACATGTGTTCAAATTAAGAAATTGACCGTAGTAAAAATGTTACATGTGTTCAGATTAAGAAATCAATACATTAATAAGATCGGTGATGTACGACATATAATTTTCCGGAATCAAAGCTTCCGTGTCTGCATAATAATCGGTCATTGACTTCCGTTAAAACTGTTGTTGTTAACTTTAATCTAATCTATCGATTATTATAAATTCGTTATTACAAATAAATTGTTTAACCTAGTTGATGCATCCATAGTTTATATGCATATTTTTTTATATAAAGACGACATAAAAATATCTATTCAAATATTAATTTTTAACGATAAAAAAAACCTGTTGACGTTAATTTTAACGATAAAAAAACCTGTTGACGAACAATATTAAAATTATTTTTTTTTTTGGTTGATCCGAATAAAAAAAAACTTTAATTTTAAATATTTATACATTGGTTAAAATTTAATCTTAAAATTTTTTTCACTCTCTTTTCTTTCCTTCTTCACTTTCTCTCACGTATATATTAAATTATCCTTCAAAACTTGTAATCATATACTTGTAATCATATACTCTTGTAATCATATACTACTTGTAATCATATATCATTATCCCATCAATACATACATTCTACATTCCACATTTCCACGTCTTCAAAAAAAAATCTTTTTTCTTTAACAACAAAAACCTTACAAGAATTATTCATAATGTTTTTCAGAGTCTTAGGAGTTACTTCACTTGTTGCAGTTGTCGCGACAAACACTTCAAGAGTCGTTCATCCACAGGATCGTTATCATACTAAAAAGTAAGTTATATCAATGATTTATCGTTATATACAGTACGAAACATCGTTATATACGGTACGATTAATAAACGAATTTTCTTTATAGGGAAGAACAACAAACTTCAAATTATAATCATAATCATTATAATGTTCATCCTCATTATCAATTTCAATATCAACTTAAACCAAAATATCCTGCATTCACAAGATATAGTCAAGGGGTAGACATTGATCCTACAAACATTACCAAAAAATCAAAATCAAAAAGATCAAAGTCCAACAAGCGAAACACGAATAGACACCTATGATCTTTTTTTTTGTATATTTTGAAAGACATTATTGATTTATTTTTTTTATTTCATTGTATTTCTTCTTGTAATTTATATTGTTAAATGAATTTCTTTCCTTCTTCTTTTACATTCATTTTTTTTCTAAAAAAAAATAGCAAAGTATCATATTGTAGCATTATTTATTATATTCATAGTGTGATTTAAATAAAAAACAATTTAATGTAACTTTAAAAAATATTTCTTTGTTGATTACCATTTAAGTGGGGTGGTCGTGGTCGGTGACTGATTGGTCGTCCCTAAAAAGGTGACGTTAAACTCCTTAAAATAGCATTTAATAAAATCCAGTCCAGAAGAACTAGCCGAATTCAAAAGTTCGACGCTCGTCAATGCTAGGTAAATTGATAAAAATTACTAATTTTCCAGATCGTTAATAAAACCTTAGTATTTTCTCAAAAACTAATACTTTTCCTTAGAAAGTTGGACCTGGTATACTTGTAGGTTGATACTAGCCATATATTTACTTTTGGTTTATAATAATACTGATTGCTTTAATCTTTTTTTTTATTTTCAAACAGGATTAATGGACGTTTCGTAACGATCTAACTTTGCATGCGATTTCATTTTTATTTTAAGTATAAATATTCTATTATTTACGCATTTATATTAGTTTAATTTCTTCTAACAACAAATTTTATATTATAATTGTCATATAGTGTTTTAATCTAACAAATAACGGATAGGAAATATCTAACTATGTGGTGATACGTAAGTACAGTATATAGATTCAATAGTAAAATTAAAGATTAGTAGGGTTAGGAACTTAGGGTTAGGGTTAGAATTAGGATTTAATGGATTAGTTTATTAATATAGGTCTAAATAGTAGAACCCAATATTTTTTTTTTAACGCAGATGATTACACCGATCACGGGATTTTGGTTTTTTTTTATTTAAAATGGGATGTTCTTTTTTTTTCTACCGCTAACAATGTTGAAACTCTTTCAAGATTCGGGGGAAAATTTTCTTTTTTAATACAATTTACGATAAATTTTTAATGTAAATTATATTATTTATTATGTTAAATCAACTTATTTATTTTTGAAAGTGACTTTTTTTGAAAAAAAAGTTACAAGATTAACGAGAAACTACAATAAAGTAAGTGAATTCATTTTTTTGCTTTTTCTTCAAAGAAAAAAAAAACAAAAGAATAGAGAAAAAAAAATCTAGAAATTAATGAAATTAATGAAATTGTCAATGAGATAAAACATTTCACTCAATTTTTCTTGCTGAAAAAAATTTTTTTCAATGAAGAACTTTAATCAGACTTTGAGACAATTTCTATCAACAATAAAATTTTTTTTTTTTATAAAGTACGAATAATGGATATTAATTTAATCATTATTCTTTTTTTTAGATTTTTTTTCGTTAATGCAAAAGATGAATGACATGTGTGTATGAGTTAAATCATTCTATGATCTTTAGCATCATGCGCTAATGGGGAAGACCCACAGAAATGTAATGGGGACTACCGGGCGGGCGAGCAAGGCATGGAAAAACAAAAATGTAACGGGGGACTACCGGGAGGGCGAGCAGGGCATGAAAAAGCAGAAATGTAATGGGTGCCGGGCGGCGAAAATGTGCAGAATAATTTTGCTGTAATGGATGATGTAGTCAACTGGTTTTCTGCCCGGGATTCGAATGAGCACCGACAAAACGCATTAGGACGCTGCTATAAAGCGCTCGTTAAAGAAACCGGCGTTGGATGGTCGCGGCAGGGCATGGAAAAGCAGAAATGTAATAGGGACTGCCAGGCGGGCGAGCAAGGCATGGAAAAGCAAAATGTAATGGGGACTGCCAGGCGGGCGAGCAAGGCATGGAAAAGCAAAATGTAATGGGGACTGCCAGGCGGGCGAGCAAGGCATGGAAAAGCAAAAATGTAATGGGGACTGCCGGGCGGGCGAGCAGGGCAAAGCAGAAATGCAATGGGTGCCGGGTGGCGCAAATGGGCAGCATAATTTTGCTGGAATGGATGACTGGTTTTCTGCTCGAAATTCGAATGAGCACCGACAAAATGCATTAGGTTGTCAAAGATACAACTCTGTCGCTGCTAGAAAGCGCTTCGTTAAAGAAACCGGCGTTAGATGGTCGTGGCAGGGCATGGAAAAGCAGAAATGTAATGGGTACCGGGCGGGGCAGATAAGATTTTATATTTTACATTATTACAGGAATTTATTATGTTTCAAAGCAGTAAACATTTTTATTTATGAAATACTTTTATTTTATTTATTATATAAGTCCCTATAAAAAATTTTTTAGAAAATTGATCACATGTTTGAGGTTTTAAAAAACCAGAAAAATGATTATTAATTCATTAATTGGAGTTTTTTCCAGAAAATTGTTTAGAAGCAACTTGTAGTTCTCCCCACACCAAGTCAATTCATGGTTATATACACCACAGTTTTGCGGTACAGACGTACAGCAGAAGGACAAGCTGTTACAGATGAACACCACGATATATGAAACTGGCTGATTAGAGGAAAGGGCTACAAATGTACTGTATAAAGTTACTGTAAATACTTGTAGAAGGATTTGTGTTAGCGCCTAGCAAAAGAAATATATATATATATATATTTGATTTTTTTATTCTAATAAATCTTATCGATTCTAAATTTGAACTTAACGAATTATTTTAATTGAACATCAAGGTGGGATGTTACATAGTTTGTTCGAAAGATAGGATGTTTTGTATTGAAGTATCTAGAGAGGAAGTTACAGAAGGAGGAGTAGTAGTTGTAGTATTAGCAGGAGGAGCAGAAGCACCGGTAGGTGCAGGTTCGTCAGTTTCCATAGCGTCGTCACACGCTTTGTAGTAGCAGGTGGATAGGACAAAAGGACAGGCTAAGCGTGTCATGATTTATAAAAAATATTATAAAACGCAATATTTAACAACATTAGAAACAATAAAAAGTTTTTTAACTTTATAAGGTGGTAAAAGGGTGTAGATTTTATTATATTCTATATCAAAATCATCAAAATCTTGAAATTTCATTTTACATTTTATTCTATATATCTATACTAACACATTCTAACACATCATCACCTTGTAATCATTATCTTGTAATCATTATCTTGTAAAACAACAAGAATGAGAATTTAGGGACAATGAAATAATGAAATATTCACTTAAATTTCAATATTAAGAGGGTACATTGGTAATTTATCCGATAGCGTTAGCTAAAGATGCACGATGTCCATAGATGTATATAGAGATGACATTATCCATTTGAATTTGATGATAGAATTTGTCCAACGAAAAAAAATAAATGAAGATAATATTAAGATTAAGATTATGTAGAGTATTGTTTTGTAAGTCCGGGATTTTTTTAACGTAAATATTTTCTCAATAATCCATGATCGTGGTATGTCTTATTACGCAAAGATTTCAAATTAGATTAGGTCTTAATAATCCATGATCTTGGTATGTCTTATTACAGATTTCAAATTAGATTAGGTCTTAATAATCCATGATCGTAGTATGTCTTATTACGCAAAGATTCAAATTACATTAGGTGTTAATAATCCATGATCAAATTAGATTAGGTGTTAATAATCCATGATCGTGGTATGCAAAGATTCAAATTAGATTAGGCATCTCATAGACCAAATTAACGGTGAAGAAATTTTATTTAAATAGCAAGGAATTTACGTTTATATTGGGGATTTGGGGGTTACTTTTTTTTTAAAAAAAAAAAATAATTAACGTTTGTAATTCAACATCGTTGAAAATTATAGTTCAGATTTCTACGATCCTAATGTCTTATTACGTGATGTGATAAATTATTTGGTGGGATGAATATCAAATCTTTTTTTAATTATTTCACATTATACAATTTGAGCGATGTAGATAAGATTGTCTTTGACCGATATTGGTCATGATCATTACCACTTATTGAGTAGCATTCAAGGTGTAGTAATATTAAATTATCATCAAGATAGGACTGGCCTGATCTTTTAAAAAGATCTTACGATTAGACTATTAGAGTTATTTAATTTTAAAACAATTCGTACCAAACTTTAAAAAATAAATCCAAAACTCGCATTCACAATTTAAAAATTATAATAATTCAAAAAAAAGTTTTTTAATTTTATATAAAGTTTATTAATAAATTTTTGATTCCAAAATTCGCATTCAGAATCTGAAAATTATACTAATTTAAAAAAAGTTTTTTTTTTTAATTTTATATACAGTAACTTTTCAACTTTATAATCTTATTCTGAAAAATCAAATGGTAAATAATTAAGTTGTCAAATTAATAATAATTACCTGATTGATGTTACTGCCATTGTCTTTAGGGGAAAAGGCGGGAACTTTTATCTTTGAATTCTTAACGTTTAAGAGTTTTAAAAAGGACATCTTTCACCTACTTTCTCTTCTTGATTAAAATAAAAAATATAAATATGAAAAAATTCAATTAATTTTAACTCGAATTAATCGATTGATGTGGAAATCCAGTTTTAGAGAGAACATCTTTTCACATTTCTCGCCTACTTTCTCTCTTAACTTAAAATAAAAAAATATAAATATGAAAAATTACAATTAATTTAACTCGTTTAATAATAGAGAATTAATCGATTGATGCAGTAATCGAACATCTTTTTCACTTACTTCTCTTCAATGTTATCCTTGACTTAAAATAAAAAATAATTAATCGATTGAGCGCTGTTGATTGGATAGGCTGTTTCTGCTGTCGGGAATTCAGTTTAAAAAGAACATTTTTTCATATTTCTCACTTACTTTCTTTCTCTCCAGTGTTAACCTTGACTTAAAATAAAAAAAAGAAGAATTAATCGATTGATGCGGGAATCCAGTTTTAAAAAGTACACATTTCTCACCTAATTTCTCTTCGGCTCTTCGACTTAAAAAAAAAAAATATAAATATGAATTAATTTTAACTCGTTTCAATAATAATTAATCGATCTACAATAACCCCCTAATATAATTAATTAATTTACCTTTAACAAATAGAAATGAATTGAAAAAATTACCATCAAATTTGGGACGTTTTTTACGTTGATAAGGAATTAACTCAATCTTTTGTATTTCTCGATCATAGGGAACACGTTCTGGAATATAAAATAAATATAACATAACGTAAATAGGTTCGATAGCTATCATAACTTCAAGGTTTTCATCAGGATCATTATGATCATCAGGAACATCAGGGGCATCAGGATCAGATGGTAGTTTTAATTTATCAAACAATAAACATAAGTAAAAAATATTGCGGGTAAATACAATAATAAAAAGGGCAAATAAAAAAATATAAGCCAAATATTCTAAGTATTTAATTTCTAGAAGAACCATTTTTTTTTTATTATTATTTATAAAAGTTTGAAAAAGAGCTATTGAAAGTTTTGAAAACGAAGAAATATCAAATATGTATATATATATATATATAGAAAAATATTTTCAAAAAAAAAAATGTTTTTTTTGCGCGATATTGCGATATTGCGATATTTATAGAAAAAAAATTTATAAAGATAACGAAATAACCTAAATAAGTGAGAATAAGTCGCGATCATTACAAACAAAGTAAGCCGAGATGTGCGACGATTGCGACGATTGCGACAATTATAAACAACGCGCGACACGTCTTTTTATTCGTGATCTCCACGAATGTCGTAATTAAAAACCCCTTTTTAAGTTTAAAAAAAAAAAAACCCCTTTATGATTTATAAACATGTTTGACAGATCAGATCAAGGAGGTAATTAAATCACAAGTTTATTCACTAAATTTATATAATATGCACCAAACATATATCCCTTGATACAAACAGTATTTTGTACACTTATCAAACGCGTTTATGTTGTTTTTTTGCTTTATTTATTTACTATGAAAAAAAAAAGTGTACAATATATATACAAATATATAAAGAATTGGAGTTACGAAAATTACGTAAATTAATTTGTCATCCTCCCTTCTCCCCAAACCAGAAGAAAAATATAAACTAATGTAACCAAAAATAAATTAAATAAATTATCTGTTATGGGGAATTCCTTGTGCAATGTCGATCTACAAGATATAGAACTCCCTTTCCTTTTTCACCACCATCACCTTGATCATCCTAAAATGACGCCATGTCATATGAACATCTACCACATACAATTCCCTTGTTTGTGTTCCTATTTATAAACTTTATAAAAATCATCTTTTCCAACTGAAAATATCCAACAACAACATCATGAAAATCATAACGAGCCTCAAGGCTGTGCTCAACTCGGTATTAATTGATTTTACACGTGATTTTCTATGATCATCTCCTTGGTAGTGTGTTACCATGGGGTTCGCACATAATTTATCATACATCATTAGAAATTTATAGTAACATATAAAGAAAATCAAAGTAATAAAGAGAAAATCGGGTAATAAAATATACAAGTTCATGCAGGAGAGACGAATAATATTTGAAAATAATTCTCAATTATGGTAAAATTGGATTACAAAATATTTTCATTAGATTTACTATTTTAATATTGACTTTCAGCCAGAATTACAAAAATCATGTGATAACTGACCGAAAATGATCGTAAATCGGGATACGGTAAAAATTATACAAATAAAAAAATTTACAATAAAATACAATAAAATACAGTAAGTACAGTAAAAAAAGTACCTTTCATCCATTATAGACAATATAAATCAAAATATCCGAAAATGTTATTTTATTTATTATTAATGACGGATTTAATTATTTTATTATTATAACCAAATTAATCACCATATTTCCAAAAAAGTAGTTCATTGAGATAAGGATTATGATTATGATAATATCGATGACACATTAAAATTAAGGTATATGCGATATATATATACTGTATATCGTAAACCAATAAACCTTTTAACAGTTGATCAATAACGTCATTGGAGAAAAAGGGCTTTTTTTTTACTATATACAAAAGAAACAAAAAAGTACAAAAAGGAAAAAAAAAATGAGTTCATGTTGATTCTAAAACATACATATAATAATTATATTTACCTTATTAGTAAGGTAAAATAAAAATAAAACAATCGAAAGAAAAATGATATTTATTTTTGGTTCAAAATATTTTAAATATTTTAATTACCTTTTATATTTCATTTATTTCATTATATAATGTTCGGGATTTTTTGATAATTTAACGGAACATCCCGAATGTATGAACCAATGATGAATAAAAGTTTTTTTTTAAAAAAAAAACAATTCAAAACATCAAAAAAAAAAAATTTATCCAATCATTTCAAAAAATGAGGTACGGACCGAACTATTAAAATACTGATAAAGTTAATTTTTTTTTTATTTTTTACTTTATTTATTTTTTGACTTGAAATGGCTTTATAAAGATCGGTAATATTATGCTACTTAGCCAACAAATTCATTTTATGGACTTAAAAGTTCATTTATAACCAAATAAATCATTATTTATGTACATCAATTTTGTATTTGGACGAGTTGAAAGAAGGAAAAAACCATGACATGAGCACATGACAAAAAATTGAACAAAAACACACACACACACACACAAAGCACACAAAAATCTTTTCTTGGCGTAATAGTGAAAAAAGATATTGAAGATAATAAATGGATTAATAGATTGTATAATTATGGATTCATAAGAAGTAGTAGTATAAGTAGTATAGTAATTTTTATTATCCGCGTTCAAAAAAACTGATTATAAATCGATAATCAACTAATCACAGAAGTGTAATATTTTTTCATGTATCAAAACATTCCAATTAAAAATTCCTGTTTAACAATTGTTCGGTTGGTTACAATTGTCGTAATATTACGATTTAGAAGCACGAAAACGGATATCAACTGCATACAAGGTTATACGACGATCGAACCGCCAAAAAAAAAATCCAAATATTGATACACAGAATACACAGAAATTTCCTAAGGAACAAATATTACGCCGTGATCCCAGCCACACTCAAAAGTAAAAAATTCGGAACCAAGCCATTCCCAGAATTTTCTAAATAGAATATCATTTAAGGATTTAAATAAATTTTCGGGCGAATATCATCTTGTTTTTTATGCATCGTGCGTATTAAGGTTTAAAAATTGCGTAATTTCAAGAAAATTTGAAACAACGTACAACTGACACATTTGTTATATAATTTCACGTTAAAATATATTAACCGAAGCATAATGAAAATCTTTTTTTTTTATTATAACAGAGAGAGAAGAAAGAAAAAAAAGGGTCATTTATTACTATATTGAAAGGGATTATTTATATGTTCCTACTTTTTGGTTAATTTGTCTTTTATAGAAAAAAAAAAAGTTTCTTGAATACATTTATTGCATTTATTGCATATTACACATGTTAAATTGTTCAAATTATCTCATTGTGAATTAATAATTGAATGTTGATGTCGTATTATTTGATATTATTTGATATTATTTGATATACAGTAAATAGTATAATATGTATTTTTTCAAAAAGTAAATAAAGTAAAATAATAATTTTTCAAAAAGTAAACGTGGTTAGATTCTATAATAGAGTTATTTTGAACTCCTTTTAAAATTAACAAAAAATGGTAATTTTTTTTAGGAACTCAAGTTCCGTTATAAGAAAATTATTTCCCCGGTTTTAGGGATAAGGGATAAATGAATTTTTTTTATTATAAACGGGATTAATATTAAAGTTTTTAAATGTATAAAAGGGATTTTTTTTTTTACAACATTAACATTACAAATAAAACAAAAGGAAAATAGAATTAATTATATTTAAAAAGTAAGAATCTTCATTGTTTCTTTTATTCACCGATTATTATTATGTTTTACCGATTATTAAAATAATAATATCTTGTTTCATTTTTTTTAAACCGTACAGTAAAAAAATTTTACGGAAATAATTTTTTATGTCCTATATTATAAAAAAATAAAGTTTTAGTTATTAAACTATTTTTAGTCATCTATAAATATAAAATGAAATACTACCATATAATAATTAATTGTTCATTGTATGTACAAATATAAAAAAAAATAAAATAAAATAAAAAAAAGCAGGGCTGGAATGGGTGAAATGGTTGTTGAATAAGCTGAATAAATAAATCATTGTTTACAAATAAACCATAAAGAGAGTTGATCGGCCGATCATCCCTTACGCTTTTGTCAAGTTATTTATGTTGTTTAAAAGAATAATAGAAATATACTGTGAGAAATTTCGATTCTATTGATTTAATCTACAAATTACATATAAAGAAATAGATTGATATAATAGTGTAATTTTTTTATATAAAGAGGCGACTTTTTTCGTTCGTAACATTTATTCTTTGAAAAAACATCTCAAAAAAAATATCAAAATATTTTTTTTTTTTTAAAAAAAAATCAATTTTTTATAAATACTTCAATACTTCAATACTACAATACTTTAAACTTCAAAATTTCAAAATTTCAAAACTTCAAAACTTCAAAACTTCAAAACTTCAAAAACATTTTTCGTCTTTTTCTTTAACAATTTTATATCATCTTAAAAAAATGTCTGTCGTCGTCGTTGAACAACAAAACTTGGAACAAAACTTGGAACAAAATATCGTCGAAAATATCGAAAATATCGAAAATATGGAATTTCAAAATCCAATAAATCCAATAAATTCATTCATACCTAATTCTCAATTATCAGAATCTCCATTAGAAGAACCTTATTTATTTGAAGGAGAAGAATTTTATTATTATTATTATAATAATCAATTTACACCAGAAGAACAAGCAATATTGGGAATTACTTATGATGGTGATAATCAAATGTATAATATAAATGAACAAGTTAATTCAATATTAACTTGGTCACCGGAAATTGAACTACAAAATCATATGAACGAGTTTCCTTATTTATATAATGGTATCATAGAAAATGATAACTTTGATTCCTTTAATCCTTTTATGGTACAACCTTCCGTATATAATGAATCAACAACATTAGGCGGTAATTTATTATTAACACAACCACTCTCTGAAGTAACTCAAAATGTAATTGAAAATCAACAATTCCAATCATATAATTGGTGTGATTTATCATCCTTTTCGGATGCACACCAATTTATTATTGATAATAATATTTCTACTAAAATTGCTGAACAAAATAATAATAATAATATTAATAATATTAATAATAATAATAATAATAATAATAATAATAATATATCATCTGAAAATCATTATACTGCTTGGACCGATTTTCAATTATTAGAAGCTTAAAACCTTAAAATGGTTTATAAAAAGAAATGGACTTTTATATATATTTTATTAATTTTTTTCATTATTATTTAGTCATTTTAGATATTATTTTGTCTATCCACTACTAGCATTGCATTTTTTTTATATTAAAATAAAATTCATTTTGTACATTCTAAAAATTTTTTTTTTTTAACTTGATTACACAAGTATAAATTAATTTGTTTTTTTGTTTTGCATCTAATTTTGTTCAACAAGTTTCAATTTATTTCGTCGTTGTCTTCTAAATCAATTATAAACAAGCTGTAAAGGGACGCCAATTTTAGTGTCGACGTCGACTAACCAATCAAAGTTTAATGTAATATTTACTACTGTCAACAAAAATGGTAATTTCTTTAAAAATATATATATATATATATATTTTTTATTACACGGAAATAAATAATCGTCCATTTTATTTTTTTCCATTTATGCTAAAAAAAGTCTTTGTTAATAATCATTTAATAAAATTTGTACGACCTTAAAAATGCAATCCTGAAACGTGAAAAAAAAAGAAATTTTCTTTTTAAATAATAATTTTTCCTATATTTAATTTTATCAAATAAATTACTTTAAATAATTTAATCAAACTTTCTCCGCATGAAAAAAATTTAAATGATTCGCGTTAATTTAATCGATTCTGTAACTTTATGCCGAATTTTGTGATACAAATTATGTCAAAGACAATGCTTATTGTAATAAATTTCTTGCAGCTGATTATTTTTTTGGTGCTTACCAAAAAAAGCGATTTAATTCGAAAAAAAAAAAATAAAATAAAATTTTATTTAAATTAGAATTTGGAATAAATTTTTTTATCAATGACAAAGAATCTTCTTTCAAAAAATTAATTATTGTGTATATACATACATTATACATTATATATTATACAAGTATAACAAGTATACAAGTATACAAGTTTACAGTTTACAGAAAAAGTATTCTTATTGCATAAACATAAAATTTTTTATGATTGAATTTTAATTTGGAAATTTTCCCATTCAAAAAAAAAAAAATAAAGTACGTAAACAATTCTTACAATGGTTGGCGTGGCGTCAGTGTAACTTTTATTTAAATGAAATTTTTTAGTGTAAAATTGACAAAATCGTTACATCATTCATTCAATGATACTTTATTAACTTTGTTATTTAATTACTAAAATTAAAATTATAGATATTACAAGACTAGTCCAAAAATTATCTTTATTCGGCAATTAGCTTTTTTTTTCTTTATTACTTTTTCTTTTTTTCTTTTACGGCTTCATCCTTTATTACATTATGTACATTTTGAATAAATATTTATTTTTTTATAATTATTTATTTTCGTATTTGTATTTGTAATATATTATTTATTATTATTAAAAAAGGTTTTAAAAAGCATTATTATTTATAATTATTATTATAATATTATTATGAAAGAAAAAAAAACAAGTTTTTCGTTGCTGAACAGATATTGGTTGGACGTTTAAACATGTTAAACGAAGGGGAGATTTTTTAAATATTTTTATGTTAAACAATATAAAAATTTTTTCGCTATTGTTATTCGTACTAAACTTTAACGGTCCTCGGCTAACTAAAAAACTGTGTTACTTTCCTTCATGGCTATAAAATTTCAAACATGTGCTTGAGTGTTTTTCCATGCAGAAATTTCAACAAAATTTTCAACATTTCGACATCAATAAAAAAATGTACTTACACTAATCGACCACGATTAAGTTGCGACTTTTTGAATCATAAACTGTTTAACAAGATGAAACAAATTATAATTAATACCGTTAGAGATTTTGTACTTTGAATTCAGGCATATGATTATTTATATTTTAGGTTTATTATATTTTTTTTACAAAGAAAATAAATAACTTTTTTTTTACCCCCTTGCAGATAAAACGAAATAAAAAAAAAATAAAAATAAAAAAATAAAAAAATAAAAAATTTCGTCGTAACTGCGCCACACGACAATCAATTATAGGTCAAACCCTTAAAAACAATAAGTCATTTTAATTATACTAACAAAAAATATACAAAAAAATATTTATTCATAATAAATAAACTAATTAAAAAAACTTTAAAAAATTTTTTTTTTAATAATAAGGATATTATAAGTAAAAAATGAACTTTTTTTTTTTTTGTGGTTGTAAATAAAATAAATTGTAAATAAAATTGTAAATAAAATTGTAAAAAAATCATTGGTATTTATTGGTGAGACTTGCGAGAAAATTATTGGATGATTTTTTTTAAAGTACAAAATAACGAGTCTAACCTTCTAAAGGTATAAAAAAAAAAATTCATTTTTCGTAAAATAGAAATTTTTTTTTTTTATTTATAGATTTAAGATATTAATTATATGTCCTTTATCGGATATATTTTTGAGTTCATAAATTCCAAGTCGTTTATGTTTAAAAAAAAATTCTGATTATATTTTTTTATTTAACATTTTTATATTTTTTATATTTTTATAATGATATATTTGTTTACTGTATTTCGAATTTTAATGAGCATATTTCGAAGGATTTCTAATTAATGTTCAAAATCCTTTTCTATTAAAATGTTAAAATGTTATATTGGTTATATTAAAATTTCATAATATCAAAATATGATAAAATCATATTTGCCAGTAATTGTCAGTTGTCACCTCTAATTTGTCACATACTTAATTTCACAGCGCCGTAATTCCGGTAACGTCACCGTAAAAAACGTGACTTTGGCCGGGATCAGGGCATTAAGAGTCGAAATATGTAACAAGTAAGCGGTGACAAATAGGATTTCCATACCGAAAAAATTTAAAGTCCCCTGGAGTCCTGGATTTAGTGAAAATGGAAAACGGGGACGTGGTGACAAATATTTTTCATGTGGTCACGTGATAGTAAAATTTACGGTAACGCTGGGAAATTAGCGCTGGGGAAATTAGCTAGAAAATCACGTGAAGGTGAATTTTGATGGCGATCAGTGTTTTTTCTACATATTAAAACTGTGAAATGTCGGGACGACTCGTTACTTGTAATGGGTAGTATAGCGTCTACTTGTTTTGTATCTCCTCAGTACTCGTCTATATCTTAAAAATAAAAATAAATATAATAAACTGTAAATGCTTCGTTAATCTTAAACTATACCTAAATCAGTGCTAAATCACTATTCAACAGTACTCTGAAAAATATTTTTCATCGCTAAATATAATATTCAGTTGTTCAATAAACTAAACCCTATTATAAAAAATTTTATCCGTTATTTCTATAAAAATGAGTCTTACATGGATCCATTAACGGAAAATGTTAAATAATTCGATAAATTCCGTGATATAAGGTTATTAATTCAGGAAAAATGAGCCTTTTCCTATAAAAAAATTTTGATCACATGTCGGAGTTTTTTTGAATACAAAGAGTTTTTCCCAGAAAATTTTTTATAGGTTTACGGAAAAAAGATGGAATATAAAAAAACGGATCGACTTTTTTTACAAGGAATATTTTTATTAATTATCGCTAAATCATTATTACTATTAATTCTAACACATTATTAAAGATTAAAAATTACAAATATTAAATGACAGGTTAGAAATTTAGAATATCGGTCTTCAATCATCCAATAAAAAAAGTATTACTATTACTGTATTACTATTAGAATTAGTTATTAATAAACGTTAAAAAAATATCGATCCATTAGGATCGAAATTCCCTGACTTTGTGAACAAAAATATTATAAATTATGTACTGTTATCGGGAATTTATACTTTTATGTATGTATTATAAATTAATCAAACTTTGTCAGTCTTCTTTGACGAGAGAACTTAATAAATTTTCTGTTAAAATTTTATATACAAAAATCATAAAAAATTTTGATGTTAAAAATATAGTAGTACAACGTCAATTTTTTATCCTTTATAATTCCCAATAACAAAAGGTATTTATCATGACCTTTTAATGCTTTTCTTAAATATAGTAAATATAGTAGTAATTTTTTTTTTAAAAAAAAAAAGAAATTATATAACATATATAGATCACGCGCAGTATCTGATTTATTTTAGTTTAATTTGGTTGAATGAACCATTAGAATTTGATCCATTTGTAAGAAGAATCATTGTTTAAAATGCAAATCTTTTTACTTAATGGTATCTTGGGCGCTTCTTTAATATACTGTATTATTTCAAAATTCTTATTTTCCATGTATATATATATATATGATGTTATGACGTTTATGCATTTGGAAGCTGAAGCTTGCTAGAAATAATTATTCATGCAAGGAATTATAAATCATTAATTTTTTTTTTACCATATTATTATATTATTTTGGTATCTATAATAAATCAACTCGGAGGATTGAAATTGTTATTATTTAAAAAAAAGTAATTAAAAAAAAAATATAAATTATGATAAATATTCTGAAGATGAATAATAAACCACCCGTTGATAAGGTTTTATTATTAAATTATTCTTTCAACAAGATAATAACATAATTATAACATAATTAAAAAGAGAAAGTGTATTAATAATATAAAGATAGTTTTTGTACTTTTCCTGGACTTATTTTTATAACAGTTCTAATGATTACATCAGGAATTAATAACGTTAATATTGTTATAATTTTAAATTATGTTATTTTTCAGTCGATTAGGAATATGCGGGATTTTATTTTATGTCAGACATCCAATATTGAAATTGTTCAGTTATAGTGGTCGGACACGTAGAAGCTTGTGAAGGCAATATAATTAATAAAGAAATGCGTTATTAATCAGTTATTAGTAGCATTAATTCCTATTGTTCACCGCAGTATTCCTAATGACTGACAGTTATTGGATGGGATATCGGTCTTTGATCGATATCTCTTTTCTCCCATCCAATAATATAGAGTTGTTGATTGAAAAAAAAATACTATTAAAAACATAGTAAATTTCGATCATCTGCAGATGTATGGATAATGTAGTTTTGTAACGAAAATTAACAGAAGAAAAGGAAGTAGTAGGAAGAACTCTCTTCTAGGATGATAAAGGTAACGGCTAGGAGCTTAAGCAAACCCGATTCTAGATGATCTAGAGGAAAAGTTAGAAAGATATACCAGAAACGCAATAGAAAAAGAGTCTCAGAAAAGAGGAAATTATATACAAATTGTTTAAAGGGGTAGGAAGAGAGAAAATGAATAGGATAATAAATACAAGTATGAAGACGATATTAAAATTAATATATAGTGAAGGGGAACTTGAAAGATTAATAGAGGAAGTAAATGACATAGAAGAAGAAAGACATAATACAATAGAGGGATAAATAGAAAAGATCAATTGTTTGATTGTAAGTCCATTTATCACCGTATTGGCCTCGTTTCCCTCTTTCTTTAATGAAACCAACTCGGATTGATGTGTAGGTAAGTACTTATAAAAACATCCCATATTTCGCCATTCAAAAAATATTTTTTTTCAGGGTGAATAGCTTTTCGATTATTTGGAAAATTCTCGACTGGACCGATGCACAAACCCGTATTCTTATCAACGAGCGTAGAAGTAGGAACGAAGAATATCATAACTGGGGAGGAATAGATACGTATTTTGGGAAAGTATTACAACTAGAATTAATGAAGAATTTGGTTCTAATTTCCTGGGACATCATTGTAAAGAAAAATTAAATAACTTTGTTCGGGATTATAATGTAAGCCCTTTTTCTTTGCTGGCACAGAAAAAGTTTAAGTACAGTATATAACATTAAGTAATCTCTAGTATTTTTTTCTATCTGGGAACTTTTAATCTTTTTTTCGAAATGAATATGAGAAAAAAGGCGATGTGTGAATATATATATGAATGGAAGTCGAAGAAACTATAATTAAACCACGGTAGATAAATTAACAGCTCGAAGGAGTCGAACAAGTGCTAGATATTTTGACGAGTTCCGCACTCACTTTTGGGAAAAACCTGAAAATGCTTTTGATAGGGTTCGTAGTAATACAGTATAAATGTTTCTAATCGTAGACAAGGCAGAGGAATTGTTTCACCTGCACCTTCCATTGAGGTGGTTTAACGCGTACTAGGCCAAAGATCATCTAACCGAAGAAGTAGCAATCAAAGAAGTCGTACACGTTTGGAATCACCATCTGGCTCCACCTTTATCTCGTGATACAGGAATTCCTTCCGGAGGAGGAAATAACACGGCAATGTCATCTGTCCAGTCTCCATCTTATGATTATGCTACTGACAATCAATGTTCATCGAATATAATTCACTATATTCATGTACGCCTGAAAATGCTAAAATATTAAATGTAATCTCTTAAGCCCCCGATATTCATTAGCCTTGCTAACCAGTTAAAGTCTTCAAAGTATGAGGCTCTGGATATTTCGGATAGGATAGACAAACAGGTTATTTCTCCACCCGGGTTAGATATACTAACGGGACCGCTTCAAGAAGATAAATTTGAATCTTAGTATAAGTTGATAATGAATCGTTAAAAACGCTATAAATCACTAATATTGCTATAGTAGTGCAGGCGTTAATCAATCTGCATTTGTGGTATAGGTTTCTAATTACTAATAAAAGGATTTGAACTTGGATAGGTGTGGTCGGTACTAATAGTTTACATATTTTTTATTAACTCGAGTGTAAAAATTTGACATATCCGCGTAATTTTGGAAAGACAAAGCGTTATTCTTATAAATACCTCACATGGTCTGATACGTAATTATGTGCGAATCAGACACGAGGATCATTCATGATTTTGATCTTAAGTGGCTTAGTTTATTCACGGATTTTTCTAATTTTTCAGAGTTCTTTCTTATCTTTGACGCTATTTTCAACGGAAGCAAAATATGGAAAATAAAACACCTTTCTCAAGAAGCACCCTTTTCAAATTTTTTACTCAGCCCGAGGTAATATCCATGATCAGCTCTATAAACGCAAATGACATGTTCGCCTACTATCAGAAAGAACGGCCAAGCAACAACTTTTCAACAATATACGACGCGCTAAGCAAAGATTTAGAAGAAATTATTGATTCAAATTTTTTTAATACGGATATAATGCAGATTTTGAGAAATATTAAGGACACATGGCATGTAAGTAAATTATTTTTTTTATGTATATACAAGAGGGATAGCGCTCCCGTTTAAGGGATGTAAGTATCTGAAGGCAAGGAGGGACATATGGGGACTGCGGGTCACTCAAGTTTGGGAATTTGAGGGCTGTAAGCTATTCACTCAACTCTTCCATAGTCATTTTCGAAGCTGATTTATACAAGTTTTAAAAACTAATCCATTTTTGCTTTTAAGATATGGAAAAAGCAATTTATTCAACGAAGTCGTGAAAAAGTGGTCAACGAACAGGAGACCCACCGCAAAAATCGATTTGTGAGTGATATCTTTATTTTTTTTTTCTTACTAAAAAAAACCAGATCACTACAATCACTGTTTTCTTTATAAGCAAACGATCACGAAATACCAAGAAGGTGTAGTCACGGTTGTCGATTCAGAAGCTATAAAATGGTCTGAAGAAACGATAAATGAAAAAGGCCCAATCTCCAAGCGACCTCATGAAAACGAAGAAAAAATCACTTCTAATAAGGTTAGCATAGAAACAATATTTATATCCAATAGGTAAGATTAGATGAAATTATGTATACTACTAATTATTAAAGATCAAAAATAGAAATGAAGAGATGACAAGAGAAGAAGCGGGTACATCAACTTCACCAATAAAGGTCAGGATAACTTAAATTATTAGTCCGCAAAAAACTTGATCTCACCATTTCACGTGCATACAGGTCGATACTTATGGAAAAGAAAAGTTTGCTAAAGAAAATACTACTCAAGAAGAAGTGCTGAACTCTGTGGTCGAAACTTCCGATATCTTCGGCAAAGTCAAATTCCCAGCATATTATGATAAACTTAAGTCTATCTGGCACACCCGAGATGCTGAGGCGAATTATTTTATTATTGATATGGGGGATAAGGAAATACTAAATCAGGTGCATGAACTATTGAGCGAGGATGAATTGTTATCGTTGAGAGAGAGACTGATATTGACGGATGAGGATGAATGTATAAGTGTAGAGACGTGTAGGTATATGACGCTGTTTGATGAAATTATAAAGGAAGAGTGCTATCACGATAACGATCTGACGGAAGATATGGAAGGTGAAAATGATATCATAACCGATGAGGAAGAGTTTGAGAAAGTCATTGCAAAAATGGAGGAAAAAGTGCATCAATTGGACAGCTTATCCGAAAAATTTCATTATCTATCTAATTACTTTCCTATTCCAGCTGAGAGTTACGATCAATCAAAAATGCCAGACATGTTTATTGTTAAGAGCGTCTCTAGTCACCTTGATACAATCACAAAAATGAATGGCATAATGAAGAACGCTCCTGAACGCACATGGACGGCTCATATATTATCATACCTATTTTTTGTTACATTCTGTTTTATTGATTCATTGCAATATTTCTCATGTGAACGAGATATCTCTACCAAGATTGACATTCAAGATAATGGTTATAAGGCTGATGGTGTCCTGGAACTTCATGAACGATTCAAGCGAATCCCATTGTTTTTGCTTGAGGTGTCGGATGGTCCTATTAATCCGGGTAAAATTCATGGAGATAGAGTAAAGTTAATGAACGAAGGAGTTTTCGCGCTTAATAAATTTATAATGAGCACCGAGCTACCAAAGTGGAAAGTGTGTGATAAGTTGGGTGTTTTCCTAGCCCAAGGATTTGGTAAAGTTTTTAAATAATTTTAATATTTTGATCCTGCAGTGCTTCTTTGCTTTGGATCTAATATATTTCTTGTTTGTTTGCTTGTAGACGATAAAGTTATTATTGAGCAAATAATATTTATTGTGCCTGGCTTGTATATTTTTTCGCCATTTACATTCCCAGCACTAACCATTCCAACTTCTAACACCAATCTAGGACATGCACCTAGGCTCATCCGAACACTCTTGTGTTTGCGATTCAATATTATTAAGAAAATTGAGATGTTTAAGAAATTTGCGAAGGAAGGTCAGCAATGCTATGTGAACCCTAGAACAAAGTATGCAACTGGTATTACGCCGGGACGACTTAGAGTTGTGACATTTGCACAATTTATACCGAAAGTATCAAAAGAGACTAGTAAAGTGAATAGTGGGAAAGGGAGAGGGCTCTGATTAGATGTATTAGTAAAATAGTTTTTCGTAATTTTTTGTACTTTATCACATCATGTTCGTAATGCTGTCTGTTTAATAAGTGATATTAAGTCATAAATTCAAGTCATGTTTTAAAATATTAAAATTCCGATTATATTTGTTTTAGCATTTTTATAATTATATATTAGTTTATTTCGAAATTTTATGAGAAGGATTTCTAATTAATGTTCAAGATTCCTATTTGTCATATTTGTCAGTAATTGTCACCTCTCATTTGCGCCGTAAGCCCGTAACTCCGGTAACGTCAGTGTGACTTTGGCCGGGATTAGGGCATTAAGAGTCGAAATATGTAACAAGTAAGCGGGGACAAATAGGATTTCATTTTTTGTCCCGGACTTGAGAACGGGGACGTGAAGTCGTGAAGTCGAAAGGACAAATATTTTTCATGTGTTCACGTGATAGTAAATTTATGATAACGCTGGGGAAATTAGCACCGACAACACTGGCTAGAAAATCACGTGAAGGTAAATTAACTGTAAAATGTTTCGTTAATCTTAAACTATAGCAGATAGCTAAATCAGTGCTTCAACAGTCAAATCCGATAACCCTGAAAAATATTTTTCTTCGCTAAACATATTTGTTCAATAAATTAAATTCCTATTAAAAATTTTATCCGTTATTTCTATAAATATTTTAATAAGAACAGGTACAGAGGTATTATTATAATGCTAGACAAAAAGCTGATTAATAATTTGATCAACTATTTATCTTTCATTTCTTATTTACTTATGTGTTCATTATGATGATAAATATTGATCTTGTTCTTAGGACATTTGAAACTTTATGGTTACGTAGAATTAACGTCAGTGGGAATCACATTGCCGTGTAACTTCGATTACAGTACGATTTCCCAAATGCTATTTTCCTAAATATACCTTTTCCCGAAGCCAATTACCTGAATATCAATTTTCTGAACTGGACATTTTCCTGAAATAATCAATTTCCGAATCCTTATTTCCTGAACTTTAATTTCCTGAAATTCTATTTCTTGAATTCCAGATCTCAATATCTCAAATCCCTATATCCTGAATGAGCAAGTTCCTGAAATATTTAACAATAAACTGTATTTTTAAAAATTTATTACATATTAGTTTATAAATATTGCACCATATTCCAATTTTTTCTAATTATTCAAGAAGTTCAAATGATATTATTAAATAATTTTAAAAGTGCCATAACATTTATTGGAAATTGAAGTTAGCTATTACTGAACATTTGTTAATTTCGCAATATATACTGTACATAGGAAAATTACTAACAAAACACTTTATCTATAAGGTATTCCAAAGTATAATTATACTTTATTATTGAAGTTTCTAAGTTTATTAAAAAAACATCATGTTACAATGCTTAATATAATTTTTCATGATTTAGCAAATATACTGTATAGATATTGGAATTCGGGATATTGGATCTGAGATATTTGAAATAAGGATATTGAGGTTCGAATATTTGGGATTCGGAATTCGAGAAATAGGATTTCAGGAAATTGAAGTTCGGGAAATAAGGATTCGGGAAATTGTATGTTTCAGAAAGGGTCAGTTCGGGAAATTAGTATTCAGGTAATTGACTTCGGGAAAAGATATATTCAGGAAAATGCGTTCAGGAAATGGTCCGACAATGCTTTATAATTATAGACTTGGTACACATGCACTTGTGTATTTTCAAGTTTTAATTTACCATAACGATAAGAAAACAGAAATGTCAGTTAAACTAATCTTCCTCTTACTCCATTAGAAACAAATATGAATACCAAATGATAATAATTAATAGTATGGATCTCGATTCAATTAATTTAGTTGGTAATATTTTAAACAGATTAGAAGAGTAAGCCAAAGATAAATACTAATGTTAATTTAAAGAGTAGTAGGCGCAATAAAGGAAAGTGGAATGTAATTTTTAATACATAAAAATAAATAATAATTTTCGAACTTGTTAACGTCAAGCCGTATCTAGTCACGTCAACAACGTAATACAATATGGCGCAACTTTGAGATACGTCACTAATCAAATCATTTTTTATAAAATAGAATAAAGATTTATGTAAAACAACATAATAATATATTATCTCTTTCTATCTTTATAAACATTTATCTATTAAAGATTGAGTAGGAAATTTTAATATAGGAAAATCCTTATCATTTACAAAAAAACCTATATTACCACCAAGAGAAGATTTAACATGTAGATGAGCTTTTCTTTTACAACTACCTAATCTAAAAGAATCTTCAAGAGTTCCAACCAATTCAAAACCAACTTTCTTATTTAGAATTCGACCTTCAAGTATTTTTATACCAAAAGCTAATTGTGATTTTAATGTAGCAGTAATAATAACAAAAGCTTTGGCACTAGCACTTGGAATATGTGCATTAACTATAGGGTTGAACCCAGATTGCTCAAAATTTGGTAGGCCTTTAAATGATGCCTTAGCACTAAAATTTGGTAAACTAAAATTACCACCAAATTTAAGAGCTGCTCTTGCATCCGCAAGAGCATCAGCTGCAGCAACAAGGTCAATTTCAGGGCCGAGTTCTAATAAACCTGGTATATTAAAAGCACCTATTTTGATACTTGCAATAGGAGAATTTATAGATGCTTTTTCTTCATGGCTTATTTCTTTTGGAGCTTCAAGGGAAAAATCAAGGTTTACGAGTAAATTTCCACTAAGAGTAATTGAAGCTTCTTTCAATTTAGGAGGAAAAATTTTACCTCTAATTCTCAATGCAAGAGCAGCTTCACCTTTTGTAAAACAATTAGCGCAAAGCAATTTAATATTTTTATTATTTATAAGTGATATATCTGGTTTTGAAGATTTATCACTTGCTGAATCAAATAAAATATTTAAACCTATTTTATTACTAATATTAATTGTTGGAAATGAAATGCCGAATCTTTCTTCTAGACTGCGACGAGTATTATTATTTGTTTGTTTCCCTTCGACCCAATTAATATTGATATCGTAATCTTCTAAATTGTGTGGAAAATCGCATCTCATAATAGCAAAAGTTGTAACTAATTTAGATTCATCTATAACTCTGTCAGTAGCCTTAAAAAATTGAGTAGACCTTTTACCAAAGCATTCCCATTTATGAGAAATTAATAACATAATTCTTTCAGGCCATTTCTTAACGTCCTCGGCCGCTTTTTTGTCCTTTAAGCTGAAAGCAATTTTTCTTTTACCATTTGCCTCTGTTTTACAAATAACACTTTCTACACCACTTTGATCAGGATTAAATGATGGTAAGTTGGTCTTTAAATTAAATTTTGCCTTATGATATCCTTCTGAAGGATCACCAACTTGTTGACTATAGACAGCACTAAGTAAGTTTGTTGTTTTAAATTTTTTGTTACCCATAACAACATCAAAATCTTTTGATGCGGCAACAATTCCAAAAAAGAAAAGGAGTAAAAGCGAATTTAAAATGAACTTGATCATTTTGAATTTCGAAAGTGATACTAAAATTTATTCCAATATTAAGATGATTGAAAAAATTAAAAAAAATTACGAAAAGTTTGTATCATATATGTAAATAGACAGTATTAGTTCGAATATAATGATATTAGAATATATTTAGACGCGTCTTATAGCGTCAAAAGGAATGTTAAAAAGAATTATTTGAGAAATGTTTTTTTTTTTTCGTCGGATAAAGAAATTTTTTCAGGATTTATATAAAAATTATTTCAATATTTTTAAGATTTACATAAATGAAATCATTATATCAGAAACTTCTTTTTGATAATCATTATAATAACGTAAAAAGAATAAACATATTAATAATATTTCATTCATTGAAGGTTATTCAGTACTGTACGAATTTGCAAATCTGTTATAGAGCTAGTACAGTACAGTACGATTGATTTTTTTTTATATGACGTCTAATTGTCCAAATAACTATTATAATTAAATGGACGCTGGTGTCCAAATAACGGTACATTTAGTCATATTCCCTGTTAAAAAGTCGATCCGTTTTTCATATTCCATCTTTTTTCCGTAAAAGGCTCATATTTCCGGAATTAATAACGGAATTTATCAAATTACTTATATTTTTCTATGAATAGATTCATGAAAGGCTCATTTCTACGGAGTTTTAACAGTTATAAGAATTGATCATTTAGATCTATTTCATGTGATTATTTGGACGCCATTGTCCATTTTACATGTGGTTATTTGAACATCAATTTCGTTTAATATTTGAGCATCAGGACATCAATTTTACTCAGAAAAAAAAAAAGAAAAGCATCAGGACATTTAATATTTGGACATTAATATCCATTTAATATTTGGACATCAATGTCCATTAATATAATAGTTATTATTTAATATAATAGTTATTTGAATATCACACGAAAAAAAAGAAAAAAAATTTATTAACTGTACATATTTACTAAAATATATGAGATTTAATAAATATTTAATAAGCGACCAGAAAAATTTAATTAGCTAATAAAGGAAAACAGACTCGGAAAAATCAAAAGATTTGAAAAAAAAAGTGACCGCAAATTAATAGGCAGTAAGTAGTAGTTATTAAGTACATTTGAAAATTGAAAACCTTAAAAACGAATATTTTCGTCATTTCACGACGAAGAAATAATTATAACCTTACTGTTGCGATTCCAAGATTGGGAATAATTGAAATCATAAGAAATTTCTTTTAACTTTATCGGATTAAAATTCAATAAATCAAACGGAAATTCTTTAAAAAATTTTTTTTTTTCTTTTTTGAACGAACGAAATTTCTATTTCTTTGCGTATTCTGATATCCGATTGAATGGACTTTTAATTTTGTTCAGATCTTCTGTTATTTCTTTGCTAATTAATGTTATTTTATTTTAAATTTTGTAATCAAATAATTCTTTTGGCAGTCAACCACTTCTATGTACCATATTGTCAAACCAAAATGGGAATCATTTATTAATTATGGAAATTGGAGTTTCAGGAAACGACTTTGGGGACAATGGCATCAGATGTAATTGATTATCTTATATGTTCCAAATTCTTTTATTTACTTTTTTTTATTATTCTTTTAATTTTTATAATTAACATGAACGAATAAGATTTTTTTTTTTTAAAAAAGAATTATATTTAGGAAAGCTTTGAAGATCCTTTTAATTTTTATAATTAATATGAACGAATAATTGAAAAGCTTTGAAGATCAATTTAATTTGATCACGATTTTTCCCGAAATCATTTACCTGATTGGCTAATTTCCCAAACTGGACTATTCCTAAAACATACAATTTCCCCGACCCGAATCCAATATTCTGAATCCCAATATTTACTATTTTTAAACTTTTTGCTAAATATTAGCCCTGTTCATTTCCGGTCGGTTGCATTTTTCGGTCGGATTTTGTTGTACAAAAATTATCCAATAAAATTTTTTCATTTTCGATCGCAAATTGAACTGCTTTAGATTGAAATTTAGTTCGAACTCCTTCTATTGATATATATTTTTTTCTTAAATGTCACGTAAACAGAAATTATCTAATTTTGGTTGGTTATTTTTGGCGTTCGACCAAAAAACCCCCAAAAAAATTGGGCTAAAAGTTCAGAAAATGGTTGCATTGTACAAACTGATCAGCCCAATCAAAATTAACTTAAATCTGACCGAAAAATGCGACCGACCGGAAATGAACAGGGCTAATAATATTTGTTGAATTGCTAAATAAAAAATTATTTTAAACTAGTAAAATGTCAAAAAAACACCGCGCGTGTGATCATCACCACACCAGCATTAGCAAATATTCATGACATTTTTAATTCTGACTAAAATTCTACCAGTAGCAATACACTTTTAGAATATCTTATAGATAATGTTTTGTTATTAATTTTCCTATGTACAGTATATTGCGAAATTAACAAACGCCTAGTAATAACTAACTTCAATTCCAATTAATGTTATGTCACACTTTTAAAATTTTTTAATAATATCGTTTTCATCTGATCTCTTTGAATAGATATATTGAATTATGACGCAATATTTTATAAACTAATATGTAGTAAATTTTAAAAAATACAGTTTATATATTTCTATAAAAATTTTTAGAAAAATGCAAGTGTCCGGAATAAAAACCAGAAAATCGGAATTTTTTTTATAGGGATTTCAACAGGAAATTGCCCATTCAGGATATTAGGATTAAGATATTAGGACTCAGATTTCTGGGATTCGGAAAATAAGGATTTGGGAAATTGTATATTTTAAGAAAGGGTCAGTTTGGGAAATTAATATATTTAGGAAAATGGCATTCAGGAAATGGTCTGACAATGATTTTATATGTACAAAAAATTTTCGATACCATTGTCCCTATAAAAAAATTGGATACGTTTTTTATAAAGTTTTTATACGATTTTTTTCCTTAGAAATAACGTATCATAATAGGATACGGAAAAATGCACAATTCCGTATCACTAAAAATATGGTTTGGATACGGAATTTGCACGGGATTTATATGGAATTTACATGATTTGATCACTGATTTTATCACGAAATTTATACGATTTGGTCACTGAATTTACTATTTGTATTACAGTTTACTATAATTGTATTTACATAAATCTAATTTCACTTTATTAAATTAAATAAAAAATAAAAAATAAACAAAGTACAAATACATTATGAAAATTCCCTCCTTATTAAAACCACCTATTGCAACAAGTTCAGGTTCATTTGGAGTCAAACAACCTAAAAGAACAAAAAAAAAAATTGGAAACAAAACCCCCCCTCATATAGTATCTGCAATCGTCCAAGTCACCAAATAAATCTCATCTCCGATATTTATCTTAACATTTATTATTGGATTAATAATTATATATTCTTTTTTATTTATAATATTTCCAGTTGAATTTTCTTTTGCATATCCTCGTTTCTTTATAACTTCTCTTATACTTTCTTCTAATTGTCCATTATGATCTCGGAGAATTTTAATAAATATAATTCCATATGAACAATATTCACCATATTTTTGTTTAACTCACATCTCGCTCCTTTAGTTGTTATATCAATACGCTGAGATTTTTCCATAATTTCAAGTTTTCCTTCTTATTTTATGTTTTGTCCACACACATTTTCTTGTCTTTTTAAATTTGATAACGAAATACTCCGTCCACATGTTATCCAAACGTAATATACCTCTTCTTTAACTATGTTTCTCAACCTTTTTCATTTTTCTGATACTGCTATTCAATCTGACGAAATATTTCCTTACTTTTTAACCTTGTAATAAATGAAATTTAATAATAATCTATCGATGATAAAATATGAAATTATTATTAAATTAATATATCTCAACAAAGCAATAAACTAATTTATTTTTACTGGATAATGAGTTAATTGAACTTAACTGTTATTTAATAATTAAAATCTAGCAAAATACATAATAAAATTTTTTATAATCCATTTTATTAAAATTACTATATTATATTAATAATACAAATCATTATTGTTATTAAAGAATTACTATATTATATTAACAAATCATTAAAGAATATTCCGTTATTAAAGAATTACTATATTATATTAATAATACGAATCATTAAAGAATATTCCTTTTGAATAAATATCTATTTTTATATCATACCAATCATGATCCTTTTCTTCATTTTCTATTAACGCTTGTTCACGTTTTCTCAAAAAATTATTATTTACTTTTCTATTTTTACATTTAATAATTTCTTTTCCATCAAACACCTCCTTTAAACAATATAATCTTCTATTATCCATTGACCAAACCTTTCCTTCATAAACACATATTTCTATTATTGGTAATTCATTTCCATATTTTATTTCCTTATTTTTCAATTCATTAACCGTTTCATATATGCTCTTCCTAATTAATCCTCTTCCTTTAAATAATGGATTAATTTTTCTTTGACTATATCTAATAATTTCTAATGGTACATCAATCACATCATTATTTTCACACTGTAAATTATTAATAAAAATTATTTCATTAATACTTTTTAACATTATTTTCTCAAAAATTTTTCCCATATTTCTCAATTCTATTTTTCCATTATAATCATCACCACAATCCCATTCATTATTATCATCACTACAATCCCATTCATTATCATCATCACTACAACCCCAATCATTATTATCATCACTACAACCCCATTCATTATTATCATCACTACAACCCCAATCATTATTATCATCACTACAACCCCAATCATTATTATCATCACTACAATCCCATTCATATTCATATTTCTCATCCTTTTTATAGATTAATAAATTATTTTTAATTTTGTAATACAATCTTTTTATCTTAGACATTAACGGTTCTTCACATCCTATACACGTAATTTCATTACATTTTTTACAAATATCGTTATCATAACTTAATTCCCAACTTTCAACGGTTTGACCACTTTTAAATTTATTAATTTTCATATTTGCACTAATTAATTATTGAAGATATAGAAAGGAAATGGTTGATGTGAGCGAAGAAGTAATTAAAGATATCAGTAGTTAATGAGTGTGAGTTTGCATAGAGCGTGAGTTTGTAAATTGCACCAATTAATTATTGAAGAAGATATAGAAAGGAAATGGTTGATGTGAGCGAAGAAGTAATTAAAGATATCAGTAGTTAATGAGCGTGAGTTTGCATAGAGCGTGAGTTTGTAAATTGCACTAATTAATTATTGAAGAGGATATAGAAAGGAAATGGTTGATGTGAGCGAAGAAGTAATTAAAAATATCAGTAGTTAATGAGCGTGAGTTTGCATAGAGCGTGAGTTTGTAAATTTGCACTAATTAATTATTGAAGAAGATATAGAAAGGAAATGGTTGATGTGAGCGAAGAAGTAATTAAAGATATCAGTAGTTAATGAGCGTGATTTTGCATAGAGCGTGAGTTTGTAAATTGCACTAATTAATTATTGAAGAAGATATAGAAAGGAAATGGTTGATGCGAGCGAAGAAGTAATTAAAGATATCAGTTAATGAGCGTGAGTTTGCATAGAGCGTGAGTTTGTAAAATTATAATTTTATAGAAATTTAACAAGTAATTTTTTTATTGAAAACTTCATCTCCTTTATCTCCTTTTATAATATTTCTTTTGTGTGATTTTTGTGTTGTGTACGATCAATATAATTATGAGTCATCTTTTACGCGGTTTCTTTAGACTATATTAGTACAACTTTAGTTATTGTAATAAAATTAATTGTGTTGATTTTTTATCCAAGTATTATGAGTCATCTTTTACGCGGTTTCTTTAGACTATATTAGTACAACTTTAGTTATTGTACAAAATTAATTGTGTTAATTTTTTATCCAAGTTATAAAAAACTGAAACAATTTTAATGTTGTCACAGATAAATATTTTTGTTTTGAAACAATTTCAAATTTATTATTATGGCATTAAAAGCATAAGTTACAATATAAGAGCAATGACACATATTTGCTAATATTTTAGGGGCAAAATTCTTAGTGGTTACACAATTTGTAAAGAAAGTGATTGGTTGTAAATGGGGTCAACAAAAATCTTACATGGGTTGCTATATTAAAATAATATTAGTTAATATATGGGGACTGGTCTAGCAAAACAAGGGGTTTGGTCTTAAAAAAAACTTTTTAAGTTTATATGACAATTATATGTCAATTCCACTAAAAATTACAAATACACATGTGTATAATAAAATTTCAAAAAAAAATTTTTTGGACCTAACCCCTTGTTTTGCTGGACCAGTCCCCATATGTCAAATTGATTTTTAAATTATAATTTTTGCATTATTTATGTGTCAATTTGTATCAAAAAAATATTTCTAATTTAAAATCCATCATTCTAATAGATTAAAATATTAATCAAAACATTTATTTCTTGAACAGATTCATAATTTGTCAGTATTAAGAAATTCATTTGCTAAATCTTTAAATTTAAATTTAATAAAACATATTATTCTATTATTATCCTTTTAATAAAATAGTTAAATTCCGTCCTCCCTGTCTTAAAGAAAAAAGTGAAAAAAACTGTAATAATATAATATATTCTATCAGTTTTAAAAAAGCAATAATATAAGAGATATTTTAATTTAGTAAAATAGTATCAATATGTTGTTATTTATTTTAAATATGAATGAAAAAAAAGAAATTACATATAAAAAATGCCAGAAGTCCCATAAAAGGAATATTCAGAAAAATACTATTAAAAATAACTTGAACTGTTCAAGTATTTTATAAAAACAATAAAAATATCTAGAAAATATTCAAAATTGTCATCCAAATTTTTTTTATGTTCAGAATTTGTTAAGTATGAAAGTCTCAGACAATTCAAATTCTAACATGAAAAAAAATCCTAACCCATTATTATTAGAAATATTAATAATACATGATTAAGTGGAATAAAAAATATGGTGTACAGTAAATGAAATTCTATAGGAAAAGTTTAATAAAGCTTATAAGTGGATTAAAAAATAGCATGAAAATGAATTTATAGAAAGTTAAATAAAGCTTATTTATGATGTCAAATAATGAAACTATATTCCTTATCTATATTACATCATCAAAAAAATTGTGAACCAACTTTTGCAAGTTTTTTTTTTTCTCATGTTTAATCAATTTTTACTAAATCAAAATTTGTGGAACTTAAATGGAATTACCATACAATATATAAATTTCCGTGTTTCTTTTTTTAATGATACTGACTATATTAAATGTATGATGATAAATTTTTACCAATGTTACATTGTCCCAAATTTACTAGAAATTTTGAATATTATATGGTATTACTATTGAAGTTGCTTACATAAAAATATTTCATGCACATAGAAGAATATTATCAACTGATGTTAACAAAAAAAAATGATGGAATTTAAATTACCAAATAATTTTTCAAATAATCTTGAGATACAAAAATAAGAAATTTGGTATAAAGATAAAAAATAAATAATTTATATAATACTATTTAATTTTTTTTTTCTAGGTATATTAATGGAAGGAGGCTTTCTTTAGAGAAATACAATATTTCAGACATCATTAAAATCTTGATCGCTTCCAGTGAACTTTGTCTTCAAGCATTAAATCCTTCATTTACAATAATTATTTTTGATTGAAAACAAAAAAAAAAATTTTAATATGATATATCAATATGCTTTGAAATTGATTCTTTCATGAAATTACAAAATTTTTGTACTGAATTGGTTACGACTTACGAGTGAAGTTGGCTAAGAAAAAAAGATGATGAAAAAAAATTTTGGAGTTTCAAATTAAATTAAGTAAGAAAACACTGAACACTGAAATTAAAATTATTTTACTTCTAAAGAATAAATAAATTTGAGCTAAAAAAAAAAGAGGGAAACGTGCAAGGGAAACACAATTTATATTCCAAATTATTAGAATATTTAATAAGTACAAATTAATAAATACGAATTATTAATTCAACATCTTCGATAATTTTTAAATCTCTAAAATGTTAAATCCACTACCAAGAATTTCATATATAAAAATTTAACTGCACTATCGTTATATCCTTTATAAATATTAATTTAGTTTTGTCTTTAACAAATAAAAACAAACGTGATTAACGTGATTAATAATTATCAAAAAGAAGCCAAGATTTGGTCTCATATATGTTTTATTTTTTTTATTTAACAAGAAAATTATCGATATTTAGTTAGCTTCTTATTATTTGAAAGACTTCATAATCTTCTATTGAAAATTCATCTTCAGTGTCTCTTATATTTCTTTCATACATCACTTTTTTACAATAAGTTACATTAAAAGATTTAGTATTTCTAGAAATTATGTTAAGATCTTGGCCGAACTGTGGACCACATGATCTGCTATAATCTAATGCTCGCCATGCGTCTCTTACATTACTTAAAATTGCATCTTTAATATTCTTATTTTTAAAAGAAAAAATAAAACTTTTATTAGTATAACACCATTTGCCAGTAGTTTCCCACTTCATAGGATTATATCCACCAAGAATTTCTTCATTTCCTTTTACTTTAATAAATGTAACAGTATTAGTTTTGCCATCGCATAATTCATGAAATTTTTTAGGAGTAAATCCATCTCGACTTCCTCTTAATAATAATTCAAATTTGTATGGTAAATATAATTCCTCATAATTATCATTATTTATAGCTACTTTATCAACCCATTTTGAAACGGTTGAAATAATATTAGAATCTACAATTTTTGAATCAATAATTTGGGAATCGACAATTTTAATTTCATCATTCTTAATTTTTCTTGGGCGTAAAACGTTGTATTTTGACACACCACCAGGTTCCAAATAAGAATTCAATAAATCTTCATATAATTGTTGATCTAAGAGTTTTTGATATGGACGAACTTTTTGCGAGAATTCTCTAGACGATAAACTAAAAAATCTAATTAAAGGCAAACAGTGTTGCAAAATATTTTTCATCGTTTTGAAATCATCATCCGACCAAGTTTTAGGATCCGGAATGAGAGATGGATTTTGTGCAAGACCCCATTTTAATACATGTTCCCACACTTCGATTTCTTTCATTTGTAAATCATCATTTTTAATAAGTGAAATTAAAAATTTTTCGGAAAGTGTGGTAAAATCAAAAGATTTGAATATTTTTTCGGGTGATTGAATCATTAAATTTGTACAAAATTCTTGAAGTTCAAATAAATTATTAGATTGTGAAGAAATTTGTTGAGTAATTCCAAAATGTTGTTCTAACAAATCCGACTTATTTTCAATTAAATATTTTTGTAAATAATCAACTAGTTCTTGAAGATGAAGCTTATCTGCAGCTACCAATGTATTTAGAATATTTAAAGTTTCTTGTCCATTCAACAAAAGAATTCCACCATAAATATACCTATAATAAAAAAAAAAATTTAATTATTAAATATTTACAGTAATGTAAATTTAATTGTGAAAATTAAAAACTTACCTTAAAATAATTTGAAAAATTTCTGGTGATATATTTGGTAATTTAATATGAGCTAATACGTTATCGTTGTTCTTTTTATTGGAAGCTAATATTCGTCGTAAATATGGAGAACGGTAACACAAAATATTCATGTGAGCACGAAAAATTTTTACGTTAGGATCTTCACCAACTTCAATTGTAACATCATAATATTCATTATCTTCCAAAAGTTCAATATAATTTTGGCTTAATAATTTGGAAAATAATTCAGCAGACATTATTTTACGTATTTTTTTAAAAAAATAAGAAAGAAGAAAAAAAAACTATATTTTTTATTGTTTTTAAATTTGTGGAGTTAAATAATGATGATAATCTGTGCCCATATATTAGCACAAACTTTTGTTACACAATTCAAGGGGACCAATCGGACCATAGTAATCTATCTAATTAAAAAAATTTTGTCATATTTAGATTACCCATATAAATAATTTGAATTGTGTAACATTCAAAAGTGTGATATTCTTGCGCCCGATCTATTTCGTATTTATCATATCATCATAATTAAGAAAATCTTTAAACTGATACATTTCCGGTTAATTAAAATTTTAACTGGATTTTTTTTTATTCTAATGAATTAATACTGACAAAAAAAAGTATATTAATTGCGGTTATTACCATTCTCTTAGTTACCACAACTAACCATTTCTAAATAATTATTTTTTTTATTTTTTTAATCTTTTTTATTGATTTTTTTATCCCTTCGGTTAACTTTAACAAAATTTTTTCTTATTCTTTTTTTATTATATTTTTATTGGATTGGAATTTATCAAAATTTTTGGAATTTTTTTTTATCCCAAAAGAATATTATTATTCTTTTTTAGTTTAGATCAAAACTACAATCAAATTAGAACTATGTCCTACAAATTTTTTGATGTTTGATGAGATTTTTTTTAATCAATGATATTGTTTCTGACTAATAAATTCGTGTAAAAATATTTTTTTTTTAGTATCAACAAATTTTTTTTTAGTTAGTTTGTTTTTAATTATATAGATACATAACAATATTAATAATTTTGTAATGAGAACTTTTTTTGTTTATTGAGATTTTTTTTTTTCGATGTAGTGAGAACTTTTTTTTGTTTATTGAGATTAATTTTTTTAATATTATTTCCTGACTAATAAATTCACATAAAAATATTTTTTTTTATGAGATTGTTTTTAATTATATAGATACATAACAATATTTACCTGCATATTAATAAGTTTCGAATAATAGTAAGTCACGTGATATATATTATTACGTGACAGTCGTGACACCTGTGCAATCCAGCAGTATTAAATCAACGAATATTTATGCCATGAATTTGCTGCGACTTCATAACAATATTAAATTTTGACGCATTGTACGACAATATCGGAATCATCACTTCAAAAATGAATAATATAATTTACTCAAGATCGGGCGTAATAACAATTTGATACTTCCCCTTTTAACATATAAAATTATAAAATATTTCCAAAAGGATCATTTTACATTCATGCATTTTAGTTAACAGATTATGGTGTCGTTTAACGATTCTATTATTATGGGAAAATCAAAATATCGTGTTATTAATATTTACTTGAATGATCATGATATTTACTTAATAATTCATTACCTTTAAATACACTATTCAATTATCCTAGTTGAGTTTTGGTTAAAATTACATTTACTATGTCATATTGATAGGTTAAATATATATGTACCACTATTATAACAATATTTTTTGAAAATGAAGTAAATTTACATACCCTCGAAATTGATTTTTTTTAACGAATTTATCAATAATATTCTTGAATTAATTTTACAGAATAAAATAATAAACCCTATATACATTACTATATATCTAAATTTTTTTAAAAATATCAACACAAAATGCAGTCAATTTCAATACAAGATTTTCAACAACAAGAAGAAATTCATCATCCTGGAATTGTCAAACTTTATATATAAAGTTGTAGAACTTGCTACCTATACTTCCGATTTTGCCACTGATGCTATAAATATATTAACTGAGAATAAATTAAATACTGTAGATCATTCAACGAGACAAAATTATGGTTACAATGATATCGATGATAATGATGATGAAAATGCTTATGATCATAAGAAAAAAGATGTTTCTACTTGGGATGAAAATGTAGAAACTTTTGAAGATGAAGAACCTCCTCCACCTTACGATAATTCTACTAAAACTAAACCTTCACTTATAATTTCTATATCACCCTCACAACAAGATTATCCAACTACTCAGACTGAAACTAAACCTTCATTTACAATTTCTACGTCACTCTCACAACAAGATTATCCAACTACTCAATCAATACCAACAAATTCACCAACAAATTCAACTTCACGACAAAGACAATTCCGTGTTTGTTGTGGCTGTAGATTTGTACGTCACAAATCATCTTCAAAAATGAGTAATAATTTCCAATAATACATCTGATAATAATGTCGATGATGATGAAGATATTATCCTTAAAAGACTAATAGTAAAATATCTGTTATGATAGCCGAAGCTGAAGCTGCTTCAAATAGTAAGGTTGAAGTTACAGAAATTGAAATGATACTTGCCAAGGAAAAAGAACACGAAGAATGAATTATGAAAGAATTTGGAATTCAAACTCTTAATATTCACAATATCAATTATAATAACAATTACAATTACTTTTACTGAATTCTTTTAAAAATTTATTTAAAATTTCTTTTTTGCTTGTAAAATAATTTTGTACAATCGGATAACAAAACTTCATTAAGTAGAACACAAACTATTATACAAAATGTCAAAAAAAATAGTTTTACTGAGGGAAGAGCTAACAAATAACTTTATGGAGAAGTTCATAGCAAGTTTTGAGGTTTTTAACAAAAATATACAAGATAAAATCGCTGAAAGAATTTCAAGACTTTAATACGAAGACGTTCAAAACTGTACCAGTAGACCAAATAAATAACGCTGTTTCAGAAACAGACAAACGAATAGTACGTTCACCTCAAGCAATATATTTAGTATTTTTTTTATTAGACTGGAGTGCTAGTATAATACGAAAAACTTGAGTTTCTTGAAAATTTCCTCTCCTCAGCGAGCACAGCAACAACTCACAGTCATGTGAGCATAGATAAAATTTAAAATTTAAATATATATTTTTTTTTTTTGATAAATATAATGCAAGGTAAAGTTTTTCATTTCTGATAATTTTATATGATGTTGTTATATATAGTACATAACCTAAAAGGAAGGGTTTGTTATAGAAATGAGATAATTTATAATAATTCACTTTCAAATCATCTTTAATTTACCTTTTGTAGCTCTTTCACCGCTCCAAAATTGATTGCAACACCTTCAGATGATTCCGTATCAGTGTTACAGAATGAGAATGAGTAAAGTCTTGCCCTTGTGGCAGCTAGGCGGGCGTAATATACTGGAGGTACCTATTTAAAAATAATACGATATTTATCATTTACCGCATACAATGATAACAAATGCAATTTAAAATCTTACCAAAGATACTGCACGTGTACAACGCACATAAGTATGACAGAGATTATAAGATAAAGTTTGTAACCTAAATTATTAATTATATATTAATTACGTATAATAATTAATTATTAAATTAAATTAAATTGACTTGCCTATTTGCATCAAATCCATTTTCGTCATATAAAACTTGATAATAAGTTGGCCGAGACGTCCCATGTAGTCCAGCATGACTTAATAAATCTGGTAAGGAATTAAAGTCATTTAGAAATGCTACAAAATTTATATGTCAATGCACAATTTAATTACTTACAAAAATCAAATTCAAATGGATGTGTAATGTCCATATCGACAACAGTACCAGGAAGACAATTTCCTGATTTATCAGCATTTTTCTTTTCTATTGGAAAAAAACGTGTGTGGTGTCTCTTCTGTATCACAACAAATGTGATAGTGGGTCTATAATCAGCCTCAAGACTTTGACACGCGTCTGTAGAATTAAATAGGTTAAAAAAAAAGCAGGAATAAAATCTAAAAATAATATGTTTCAATTACATTTAATCGCGGCTAGTTCACTTTCTAGCACATACATAAATTGACTCTTTGAAACACCGTTTCGGTAAAATAAAATTTTTTTGGGTTTTAACCCACAAGCTTGATAAAATGTTTTTAACGATTCTTTAACCATATTTGCTAAATCTGTTAATATATCGGTATGACTTTGAACTCTAATTGATGCTGCATAACATGATGCCTTAACATTCACAGAACTACATAGGGCAGCATAAGATGGACCTTCATTATTGCCTGAAGAGATATGTGAGAAACATAAATATATTAGTAAGATAATTCATGTGGAAAAAAAATTACAATTTACCAGACAAAGGATGAGTAACGCTTGCGCCCATCAAAATAGTAGGCTCATCTACCAAGAATTGAATATGTTCAGGAATGAGGAATGAATTCTCTCCTCCAAGTTTAATGTTCATCTTTAGGCAAACGTTTGCACAATATTGTTTTACCGGTTTGTTCGTATGTTTACTTTGGATACACTGTGTTGCGATACCAATAACTGTGTCACTAATACGTTTAATTTCAGCATATAAATATAATCCAGTATTTGGAAGAATACAAAGAATAAGCTGTGGTTTAGCTCCCCACGCCTTGTCTCTAGCCTTCAACCAAGCTTTTTGTAATGATTCTTTAGTATCTCCTATAGGATTTGCGCGACATATAGGAGGATCCCTCTCTGAGATATTCTGTTATAGGCGATTAAAAACTTGAATGATTCATACGAAAAAGAGTTGGTATAATTTAACTTACCATTCCCGTATCTTGACATGTAGTAATTAATTCTCTCACGAAAAGCTTAATAGCTTGATCAGGTAAGTCTTTATAACTTAAAAAGGCCAAAACTGACCATGAGCTGAGGATGGCACCATTTATTACTTTTTTATCCCGTAAATTCCACGATCCACAATTTGGCCGGACACAACTCTCCCTTGATGACTGATGGTATTGAATTGTTGGAGTTGGGAGAATTCTAGCGTTTACCTATAAACTTGCGTTATTGAAGATTTGAAGTTACATACTTATGATGCAATAATAATATTTCAAACCTACCACAGCCATATTGTTTGATACTTCTATCCCAAATTGTTTAAGATATTCGTTATTTTGGTAATTTAATATATTGAGACCAGTTTGAATCCTATTTGCCCGAATGGTCGGATTTTGACGAGCAAAGTTCGTCATTTTATCTGATAGATCCCTATCCAATTTCCGCATATATCGTTGTTCCTGTTATACGAAATAAAAATTTTTTAATAAAAAATTTCTTATAATCATGTGATATAACTAGATGAATATGTAGTTACCGGAATTACGTCACAAATTTCAATCGGGAGATGAATATTTTTTCTTGCGATAATGCAAGGAAGAAATGGGTATAATAAACGTCTATATTTATTTTGAAAATAGGTTTCCACATTGATCTTATTACTGTTATCTACATCAAGCATAGTGTCAGAAGCTGAAGTTTGAGTTAATTTCTCAATCTTAAATTTTCGTTTATTTTCCGGTCTATGATTATCATTTATTCTAAGATTTTTTATTCCCTTCTCAACTTTTTGACGTTCCATATCTGATAATCCTCTACGTAGGTCATTGGGAGATCTGAGACCCAATATTTTTGCAACCATCTGAATAAGTGGACCACCTTCATAGAAAGTGGTAGCACTTAAGTCTATATTAATCATCATTTTACCCATTGTAGGACGTGCTGATTGGTAATACCCCTGCCAAGCCTCCATACCCTCACGGAGGGACGTAGCTCCCTGCGGAGTGTAAAATGGATTACGTAAAGTAGGATATTTTGCAGAAATCTCGTGACGGATAATGATGTTCATTGCATTTATTGCTTATTACATAAATATGATTATAATCCATTATGAGGTTCATTTTTATTAAAGAAAGAAAAGAAAAGAAAAGAAAAAGCTTACCCATTTTGCAATTGTTGGTCATATTGCCTTTTGCATTTAAAAATTGGAATAGGTCTTCCATGTCAATATCTCTAGCTTTTCTTATTACAATTTTAAATCCTTGAGGTGGACGTGTTTTAGTCATGGGTGCACTACCTTTCTCTAATTCCACCTAATTATGATAATTAAACTTAATAATTTCAAGTCAAAAAAAAGTAAAAAATAAACAAAATAATTTACTTCAAAAATTTTGCTTTCAAATGGCAATTTCTTATGTGTAAACATATTTGCTTTTCCTACAAACATTTGCTATTAGTTAGTAAGTATCCATTTCCTTCTTTTAAATACAAGCATTGATAATTCAATATTTATATATCGACGTACCATCGTATACTGGTTTTACACCCCCAAGGGCATTTTTGTTTTCCTCCGAAAAACAGGCAAATACTTTCCTATTTAATCGCGGGGGTACCTCAGGACTTATCGTTACATCATAATGTGTAATTTTCATTTTCGGCAACTTAGTAACTTCAAAGAAGTTTGTTTGAACTTTTATCGGTTCATTTTCAATACCTGGTCTTTTCATAATCTGGAAAGTTTCTTTTTTCATATTATAAAATTGATAATAAAAAAAAAATATTTTTTTTTAATTTCTTTTTCGTAACTTGTGATAAAGAAAATATTAAAAGAAATCGAAATAAAATAAATTTTTTTTTTCCTTTTGGCTTATTGTAGGCAAGTACGGCAAATAAAGTTTTGGGGATAGTCAACAAAAATTTAGGGTTAGGTATATTTGATGATCGCTAACCAAAAATAGAAATAATTTGGGTACCGATCAAATTCTTCATAATGAAATTTTTTTTGTAAGAATGGGTAGATGAAAAGATTAATGGGAAGATATTGAATTTCTGATTTTAATAAATTTAGTAATCTAGATAGAAAATATTGATAAAATAAAAAAGCTAATTGGGAGAACGTATTTTTTCCAACATTATATCTGTAGCAAAATGTCTAGCTATTTGATCATCGTGCATCATAAAGTAATGAATTATATTAATTTTAATTATTAAAGCAATTTAATTATTATCTTTTTTTTTTAAATAGTTAAGTAAAATTGATAATATTGAATTGACAGGTATAACGCGAATATTACAATATTTTTATGAAATAAATTAAAAAGAAAGAAACTCAAAACATCTGAAAGATAGCTAATCGTTTTTATTTAATTAAAATAAAATAAATAAAATAAAATGAATATTTCCGATATTTTTTTTTATAATCAATAACAAAGACAAAATAAAAAAAACCTATTTAGTAATAGTTAAGTATGAAATTAATATTTAATAATCCATCATATATCCCTATAAAAAAAGAATGTCCGGAAATTGTAGCTGAAAACGTCCGGAAAATGTTTATTTGTCTGGAATATGTCCGGAATATTGCAATATTCCGGACGTTGGAAAATTTCCATTTTCCGGAAAATGTCCAGAAAATGTCTAGGAGGGTTCAGACTCAGCGTCCAGAAAGTGTCCGGAATATTGCAATTTTCTGGACGTTTTCCGGACACACGGACATTTTCCGGATGTTTTTAGCTACAATTTCCGGACATTTTTTTTTTACAGGGATATCAAAAGTGATTTCTTTGGTAGTATAATCTTTATAATATTAATAAAAATCAATTAATTTACAATTTTAAATTGCATTATTATTATAAATGTAATTAGTGTTACTTACTATTGTTGTTAGGTTTTCTAGAATTAATATCATTATCAATGTCAAACTCAAGTTCCTTTGTTAAATAATCTGAATAAGGTAAATTTTGATTAAATCATCATACAAAAATAAAATAAGAAAACTTAACATCACTTTACCATTATTTTTGTTTATCTTGACTCTTTTAACGTTCTCATCTAATATAATAATTTTATTTTAAAAAAATAGAAATTAGTTATAAAACATTTAAAATAAAATTATTGTTTTATACCTTTATTATCATTATCATCTTCGATATTTCCACCAACAAACTTTCTTTTATTATTTTGATCATGAAAATGTGATCCTAGTAAATTATTAAAAAAAAAAGATATTAAAATTATTACGATATTTACCATTTTAAGAAAAAATGAGTAAGTAATAATATCAACAAAGAATAATACTTGGAATTTTTAAACTTCTGGTGGATTCTACAGATTTTATCATTGTACTCAAAGATCTACTTTTATATATAGCACCTGGATTATATGTTGCTATAGGTCCAATATCTGGTGACCTAATGATTTTAGTGCGATTGAAATTACGTCTATCAAACTCATTTTTTCTAATAACCCAAATTTTATCCAATAATTCAGTAACCGTTGGTCTTTTATTTGGATCAGAATGCCAACATTCTTTCATTAATTCAATATAGCCTTCAGGTGCATTTGTAACAATTGGGGGACGATGTCCATCACATATTTCAATAATAAGTTCTGTATCATGATCTCGACCCCAAAATGGTCTTCTACCTGTCATTAATTCCCACATGATCATACTGAAACTATATATATCTGAAGCTTTAGTATATTTTTGTCCTCGAAAAATCTCAGGGGCAATGTAAGGAATAATTCCATAAATCTCACTATCGTCATTATCTGATGATTCAATTGCGGATTTACTTAACCCTAAATCGCCTGTTATTGCAGTATAGGTAAAAAAATCATTAATAAATATATTCCCGCTATGATAATCTTTGTGAATAATGTTTACTTCATGTATTTGTTTAAGTCCAGATAAAATTTCCTTCACAATTAATAGCTTAACTTCCCACTCAATACAAAAAAAATTGTCTGTTATCAAATGTGTTAAATTTCCTCCTTCATAATATTTTGTAATAATCATAAAATTTTGGGTATAAGGATCTTGGGTAATCCCATAGTACATGCAGATATTATTAGAATAGTAAAGAATGCAATTTGAAATATAATTGTAATATGTCTTGAGCTAAAATAAATAATTGAAATAAATTATTTTATAGTAGAATTTATGAATTGCTTAAATTTATTGTACGGTACCTCATTTAAATGTATAGAATTTATGTTCTTAGAATTATTTAATTCCTTTAGAGCAACTGTTGTTTTACCACATCTATTATATTCTTGCTTGTAATCGTTCCAATGTGTTATAGGACCATCGACCCAAGTGGCTTTATAAACTTTGCTAAATCCTCCTTCAGCAATAAACTTTACATCTTTGAATCTACTATAAGGAACAAATTCCATTCTCCACCCATTTTTATAATGATTAGCTAACGTGTATCTTATAAAAGTATCAATAACGTTATTATCACTTAACGAAATTGACGAAACCATTTTTTCATTACGACATTGATTGCAAATCTGATAAAATCTGACAATTTTGCGATCACACTGTCTACATTTCTTAAAAAATGTTGGATTTTGTGTCGTTTGTTTTGGATTATTTAGAGACATATTAATTATTTTGTTTCATAAATTTCGTACCGAATAAAAAATTAATTATACATCAAAGAATTATTTATTTACATAATAATAAGCATTATAGAATTCTCTATCCGAAATCTAAGAAAATTAAGAAAATTCTAATTAAAAGAAGTTTATCCTTTTAAGGAAAAAATCGACTTGATACATTAAAAAAAAAATCAATTAGCTATTTAGAGAATATTTCTGGAAAACATTAAATAATCCTCTGAAATTACACAAACCGAAAGTTTTTATAGAAAGTAAGTCCATACTTAAATGATTAGCTTAATACATTAAGTTTTAATTTTATAACTCCGAAGCCACCAAAGAATATTCTAATGCAATTCAAATTTAGGTTAATGCAAGTATTGTGTAATTATTTGAGATATATATATACATACTGTATATATATTACCATAAGACTTGTTGCGGATGGTTCAATCTGGTTCATGGTGGTGACCACATTCTAATATTTTAATTTTTAAATAAGTTTGTGTATCACGTAGGCCGACATCGAATTACACTAACGGCCTATCAAACCGACTGCAGAATTATCCGTTATTAATATACAATTTACTAGACAAAAAATGTAAGATTGTCTAGTTTGTATCTATTAATACAATAGAGAGATTCAAAGATAAAAAATAATATTTTATTAAAGTCAACAAAGTTACAACAGTAATAAATGTAAAAAAAAATTCGACAATTTACAATTTAAAACTAAATTTTACTATGTCATAATAAAACAAGAGCCATTAAGTTTTCAATAAAAAATAACAAATACGACTATTGTTGTTAATATTATTTTGATGATTAAAACTACTGAATTTTAATATTCTAATTGTTTAAAGAAATAGAGTTGTTTAAAGAGATAGGAGTAATTGTAATTTGAATTCGATTTTGCGAAGCGTCAATAGTAATGTTAAAAGTATTTAAGAGAGAAGAAATATTTCTAATGGACTCCTGTAGATGCGGATTTTGGCTAACATACTGAGGAGGGGGTTGCACGTTAGATTGTTGACAATTAGTAGTATAATTATTATTTATATTATTTACATAAGGTGTTTGAAAATTGTTATCGTTATAAGATGCATTTGACTGCAAATGATTATTACCAGATGATTGTGGATTGTTATATCCAGTAAAATTAACAAAATTAGATCCATTTTGCGAAGAAAGATTTTGATCCATGATTTTTTTATGTTAAAGATTTTTTTTCTTTTTATTTGTTTATTTATTTATTTTTTTTTTTGAGGAATCTTTCGGTCCGTCAGTCATTCTTTTATATAGAAATTTGCAAAAAAAAATGGTTATCTTATCTTTATTATAAAAATGAATCTTACCGTATATAACACAAATAAACAAAAAGGAGTTGTAGAACGAACTTTGTAATTTCTTCATTTTATTATAATTATTGTTGCATATTATTTATCCATAATGAACTAATTATTAATTTATGCTGGTTTCCGTAGCACGAAGTCTTATTATTTCGATGTTATAATAAAAAAAAAACTCTAGAGAATATTTGTCAAGTATATCCAAGATATATTAAGATCCATATTAACAAAGAGCCTCATCAAGATAAAAAGTTTGGAGTGTTGATATATTGAAGCGAGAGTATGATAAGTTATAATTATAATAGTAATATACTAATGTTAACGAGTATGAATATCTGGTGAAAAAAAAGCCAAAAAGAAGTAAAAAAAAGATATCTTCAAATCTTTTTAAAGTTCTATTATTATAGTGGCAGTACATTGATAGAAAAAAGGCAGATACTATTAATTAAAAGAAATTTGGCAGAAAATGGTCCTTTATATATAATTTTTATATATTTGATGGTCTAGACCGGTCTCTAAAAAAGCCTTGGTAGTCCTCGATTGATTTGTGTAACTCTACGACAATTCATTTTATTCAACTTGTTTGAAAACCGGTTAATTGTTACAAAGTTTATATAAATAAATCAAATAATAACATTCCTGTATTAATTTTATGTTACATAACATCAAATGAATGAAAAACAACCGTTTAAAGTAACGAAGGGCATAATCAAAATTTCAAATAATAATTAATAAAGATTATCAAAAGTTTTTCGAACATTCCACGTTCTTATTATTTTTTACGAAAGAATTTAATTCTGATAAGACCAAGTGAAATAAACAAATAAATCAAATAAATTTATTGATATTTCCCAAATAGGATCAACGTTTGTGATACAATTCTAATAGTATATAAACATTTAAAAAATGATTTTCCGTGAAAGTCTAGTGCCCAAATTCATATGTGAATTTTTAATTAAGGATTCATTTTATTGCATAATGTAAATACTCGACATTGTTTATGTAACTTTAGTAATAATTGTATTATCTGTTATAAAATTATGTAATATTTACGTAATTTGTGATCGCATGAAATTATATATCTTTTTTATTTTCATTGAACAAACTCTTTTTTCGGTTAGTTACCAAGTGATAATAATGAATGTACAGTATATGTAAGATATGTAAGTTTAAACGCTTGTATGAAATTAAATATGATCTAAATCCATCCAGATAATTCCGATCCGAACACAAATAACGGATTATTTTCTGATACATCATCCATCCCGGATAAATTCCGATTTATATGTCGGCAAGCGCTATTGATGTTCCAATATCCGGTCCATAAGACTAGCAACAAATTTGGGAAGGTGAACATAATTGATGATCACATTTTAAACACGTGCATCATAAGGATCATTAAATAACGTGACCAAATATTGGTTTGTAAATTTACCAGTTTATGTAAAGACTTGACGAAAAAATTTTTTTATAACAACTGACATAATAATCAGTTACATTAATTCTCTATGAACGCTTTACAGGTGATAAATACCACAATAATAGGATAAAATGTAATTTTATTTCAATCATTGAGTTCAAGTTATTGGATTAAAAATTGCCCGCTAAACCAATAATATTATTCGTATATGTAATTATGTATTGTTAGTATATATTATATAAATTTAGAAGCATCAGCCACAATTTCAAATCACGTAAATCACGTCCAGTAAATATTGTATTGTTCAAAAAAAGTAAATAATCATGAGACTATCATGAGTCATCTCTTTTGAAAAAAAAAAATTATGTTGATTATGACATAATTTTTTATACTCTGACTATAACTAGAAAATTTATATAAAAGGCCTTTCCATCCACAAATTTTTTTAAAAAAAATTCTCTCTTCCTCTCTCCACAGCTGAGTAGCCAAAAAGACTATCGGTTCTCCTTCTCTCCAACGAAGTAAACAAAAAAAAGCTATTCTTTATTTTATTCCCATTTTATATTTCCTAAGTGAAAGCTTTATTTTTAGCAATGACTTAAACATAAACCAGAGAAACAAAGCTTTTTTTGCAGAAGTAGACATAACCTAGGCGAAGAGAGTGGGTTGGGAGCGTGGGTTCGTGTGTGTAGGTGGTGGTGTTTTAACTTCTTTTTTTTCCTTCGTCTTTTTTTTAGGTCTTTCTTCTCTCTTTCAAGGTCTTCTCTTTATTAGGCCTTCTCTTAAGTTCCTTTCTTTGCGTCTTTTTTTAGGTACATGGTTATGTGTGGTTTGGGAGTGTGGTTTGGAGTGTGGGTTGTGGTGTTTTTTAACTTCTCTTTTTTTCTTCTTTTTTTTAGGTCTAACTTCTCTCCGTAAAGTCTTCTCTTTATTAGGCCTTCTCCCAGGTCCCTTTCTTTACGTTTTCCTTTAAGTATGTGAGTTGAGAGTATGGGTTAGGAATGTGGGTTTGTGTGTTGTGTTTTAACTTCATTTTTTTTCGTCTTTTTTTTATTAGGCCTATCTTCTCTCTGCCAAGGTTTTTTCTTTATTAGGTCTTCTCTTAGACCCCTATTTTTACGTCTTCCTTTAGGTATGTGGGTTGGAAGAGTGGAGGTTCACATATTTTCTTAAAGAAGTTCTTGAAAAAGAGTGCGTATCAAGTATTGAAAACGCAAAATTTTTTTTTTTTGATGTTTATACTTTGCATTTGTTATCTGACCTCTTATCATTGGATTGTATTTATTCTTTTTTTATTTATCAATTACAGCATTATTTTGTATTGAAAACACTGGACAACAGATGAAAGTTCTCTGAATGGAGCATTACTGATTTTCTAGATGAGTGTAAATGGCTCAAGAGACTTTAAAAGAGGTGTGTATTTTTTTATTTGCAAAGTGGGTAACTTCCTAAGTCAAAATTAGAACGGATAACTCATTGAGTCGGGGAGTTCACAAATTTTACTTAGGGGGGTACTGGATTTGTTTGTTTGGGTTGGGTAAGGGTGAGCAAAGTGGGTAATTCCTATGAAATTACCTGCTTTTTCTTTTTTATTTTATTTTATTTTTATTTTTTTTTATTCCCTTTTTTTTCTTTTTTATTTTTTTTATTTTTTTTTTATTTCTCTTGTTCACTTGATAACCAACTCAAGCAGATAAAATCCTACTTTGTTATTAGTAAAGTCTGCTAATTTTAAAAGGAGAAATTAGCTATGTCTTCTTTACCATTAAATAAAAATTTAGCACACTATTAATAATTTTTCTTTCTCATAATAGGTAAATGTAGAGATTTACAATCACTGGTAGAATGAAAAAATTTCTTAAAGGAGTTTTTGAAAAAGAGTGCATATTAAATATTAAAAATGTGAAAATTTTTTTTTTTTTGATGTTTATACTTTATATTTGTTATCTGGTGGTGTTTAACTTCTTTTTTTTCATCATCTTTTTTTTTTAGGTTTATCTTCTCCCTGTTAAGGTCTTCTCTTTATTAGGCCTTCTCTTAGATCCTATTTTTACGTTTTCTTTTAGGTATGTGAGTTGGGAGTGTGGGGGTTTATTAGGGTATATTAAATTTTTTTGAATTAGTGGGAAATGGTAGGATGTATGAACTAGAATGTACATGAAATTTAATTAATGCATTATTTTGTGAAACTAAAACGCAATGAGGGCGTAAGTCTCTGTAATAAGTTGTATGTTTGTCACAAACGGGACAAGGTTGTAAGGCAGGTTGGCGTTTTTTAGGCGTTAATTCAGATCTAGTGTCTGCAGTTAGATTCGGTATGTTTGAATCCCATGTAATTGTCCATTCATTTGGTGGTCGATAATATACAAGGGAAGAATGGATGTTTAGAGAAGTAAAAGTAAATCGTAATGTAGGTTGTTGATTGAGAGGATTGAGAAGACGTCTATTATTGTTGGATATAGTGCCTTTGTTTTCTTGGCATTTGAATCATCCTGGAGTAGGTCCTTTAAATTTGTGTTGTTGATTTCGTTTCATGTATTGAGAAAATTTCCATCGATGGAGCAAAGTTGATCCACGAAAATGATACGTTTTTCTTTAATGAATTAATATATGTGTTTTTAAGGTCGTCCCTTAGGTAGGGTTCGGATCAAGGTATCCGTGTGAGGTATGTAATTATTATGAAATTCATTATATAGTTGAAGTTCTCGCGTGAGAAGTGATTATTGTTTGTTGGTAAGAGGTGATAAAAGAAAATCTTTTGGCGTAGGAAAATGTGGGAGCCAATATTCATATTAATTTTTTGTAGTCCTAGCATGGGCGTTTATATTATTATTTTTATTGCACTACATTGACTACAAGAATACTAATAACATGTATTTGTATTTGTCGGGATTTGGGCAGAACCCGTGTATAGGGTTCATGTATTTTGCCCATCACTAACCAAAATTATCTTTATGAAACTTTTATCGCAATTATCACAAGAGCCGTTATTCAGCTGTGACCTATAATACTATATATTTTTTTATTTTATTTTAAGCTTTGTAATCAAATAATCTTTTGGCAGTCAATCATTTTCATGCACTGTAAAATGGAATGGATTAAAAAGAAACCTAGGAAAGGGATATAAAATTAAGTTTGAGGAATCATATTGTAACCATGATTTTCACATGCGATAAAAGATCGGCATTTGACTGATATACTTGATATACATTCATTGTAAAATGAAAAGGTATAGTAGATCGGTCCATCTTGCAGATGAGATTTAATTTCAAAATGGGAAATATCATTAGATATATGTTAAATTGTTTAGCTTATATTTTACTGGTCATGTAGCAAATGAAATAAATGAAATATAAAATTAGAGTTTTAACATTACCATTCTATTTTATTTTATTTCTTTATTTTCCTATTTGAAAGATTAACAATACTGGATGCCTAATGTGATAAGCTTTTTCAGACTTATAAAAAAAACCAGCAGAATCAAAGCTCCTATAGTTATCCTTTCTAAATTTATTATAAAAAAACTCATCGATCATGAAACACATAATTCTTACTATTATATTATTTCTTATATTCTTCAAAACTTTTGCTATTAAATCTTCTGTAAATTGTGATGGTAAGTTATCTAAGAACGACTTTTATTTAGTATTTTTTCCAAGATATCAAATGTTAATAATCAATCTATCTTTCTTACGCTTATGCTTTTTATGGTAAGATTTTTATTTTGATCCTGAAGGCATTAAATTTCTAGCAAATCATCAGGTCGAATTAACAATAAATGGACCACACAAAGTAGAAAGTCCTGGTAGTTTCACATGTTGTTTGCAACAAGGGCCAATTATGGTTGGTAATTATAAGTTTTCTATAGGTGGCACCACGATTTATACTGTTTTATCTGATTTTACATGGGAAAATGGATACAATATGGGAAATATCTTAGATGCGAATAATTGTTTGAGTAAAAGTTGGGGTAAATACTTTGACTGTAATACAATTTATGAAGGGCAATATGAATACACGCGGGTTGACAATTATGATCCCACAAATTTTCCCTCTCCAGGAGAAACTATTGGGTTGGAAGTTACTGTATATGCTCATTGTTTTAATCAATGTGAAACAATTTGCTTAAAATCTTGTACGATTACCGCTGGCATTTCTTATGATCCTCCACCACCACCAAAATAAATGGATTCTTTTATTTTTATGATGTGTATTATTATTACATTTGCGCATTAGCTTATTTTAGTAATTTATATCAATACTTATAATAATATTATTTTTATAGATCTACAGTATAAGGATATGAATTTTTTAATTTTTTACCTGTTACTTTTGAAATAAGCAAAAATACATTTTATAAAATATGTATAAACAACGTGTAATTTAATTAATCATTTATGATGTAACATGTTAAGCAACCATTTTTTGTTTTATTGATGGTTTTTTATTAACATGCAGTGAAGTTATAAGAAATTGTAAAAGAATAGGAATAGGCTTGATTTTACTGATTTCGATTATTTTTTTTTTTTATAGGTTTTCAAGTAATAATAAAATTTTACTACTGTTAATGCAGTGCTTGAGCATTGATTATCCGCCGCTATCCTTTAAAAAGGATATCCGCGGATATTTGGATAAATCTGGATTGAACAAATAAAAAAATTTTGATAATCCAACAAGGATATCCAGATATTATCCGTTAGCGGTAATTGACAATCACTTAAAAAAGAAATTTTCGAATTGTGGAGAGGTTATGATCACCAAAATAATAGTAATTCTGGTCGTAATTATAAATTTGACCTGAATTACTACTCTGCAAGAATAATTTGTATTTCTGGATGAAACGGATACAAACTTTAATTAGAACCAATTAATGATCGAGTGTATTATACGTTTTATTCTGAGTACCAATAATTTTTAATTGTAAGCTCGAAGTACTCTAAATTTATTAATAAAGGGAAGAATTTTGGTGAGAAACAGATATTTTTAATATAAATTGTTTTAATGTAATGGCTTTTCTTTCTATTGCTTAATTTTGTAATATTTTGATCTCTCTGAACTTGTGACAGCAAATAATTGTCAGTACATTAAAGAAATAACATTTAACATTGTAGAAATAAATCAGTAGAATAAAATATCTATAATCCCTATAAAAAAATTGGATACAATTTTTTTTCCTTAAAAATAACGTATCTAATAGGAATACGGAATAATGCACAATTCTGTATGATTAACTAATTAATAATTATACTTATATGTTTAATTATATCATTATTATCGTTATAGCGCGATAAACATTTTTTTGTAAAGAAGCGTCTCAATATATTCTTATTCACAAAAATACAATTTTTATTTTGTTCATTAAAAGAAATAAATTTAATTAGTATATGATTAGATTTAAATCTTAATGTTGGGTCAAAAAAATTTTCATCATTTGTATTTACAAGTTTCATTAATGACTACATGTTATAAGCAAGTATTGATAACAATAACTAATTTGGAAATTTTTTGGACGTATTATTTATATTTTTAATTATATCTGAAAATGAAAAGATGGAAATTTCTGTTAGTGATACAGAAAGTATTTCTAAAGGCATTTTGAATTATTATGGGAAGTTCGTTTTGAAATACTTTATCGAAGGGTAAGTACATAACGATGATGCAATTGATACATTGACATTATTTTTATATAGTTAAGACGTATATGATTAGCAAGTGGAAGGATTTTTAAATATTGCGTAATTATTAACCATTTCATCAAAAAGATAATGATGGAAATATAAATGAAACACAAATTAAGAAAGAAAACAAATAAAAATTGAAGGAAATCAATAATTGGACAACAATAATTTGAAAAAATGATGGATAAAAAGAATTTTCTAAATAATATGAAAAATAATTTTGTGCAACCAATTGGGCGTATAATAATCTCATTCCAAAGTTTGTCATAATAATTACTATCTAAAATGAACCGATATAATGCCATAAAGTCTCGTATTCATGATTCACGATCATTTAAGGGGAATACTAGTCTACCCTTATGAGTAACAATAAATATTACGTAATACTGTATCAATTTATTTTATTAGTGTAAATTTTTGTAAAAATAACCTAAAAGGATAAAATTCATACGTTTAAAAAAGCAAAGTTCTAATATTGGTCATAAAATAATTAATTATAACGAGCATAAACCAAGCTTTATATTAATAAAATTCCGATAATTAAATTTTAATGCAAATAAAATTGTTTAAATATTCGATTTCCTTTGAATTCTAAATATATCTTTCAATACTATATTATTAGACAATCCATATTAGTCTAATTGGCCGTTAGTTTTGAATATGATAGCTATTAATATAGAAAATTGCTAAAGCTTACCGGCGGTGATGGTCACCATATCAGCATTATGACCAGAATTAAAAATCTAATAAAATACTGGCCAGCATTACATCATAATTTCACCACCGGTAATGTTTAAAATCAATTTTAATTGGTATGTTTAATTTGTGATATTTAAAAGGAATTCCATTTATTATTTTATTTACAGGTACAAACTATAAAATAAATTTGTTTAATACTTTATTTCTTAGTTATTATTACATAAGTTTATAATAATAATATGTAAATAACTACTTCCTTAAATAAAAATTTGTAAAAAAAGTAAAAAAAGAATATTAAATTCGTGTGATCACAGAATCGATGATTACTTTGCATAGTGATTTTAATTTGAAAAATCTTTTTTCATAATATATAATATAATAAAATCATAAATTGAATTTCCTGAAAAAACCCGAAAAAATTATTCGCTATATAAGAATAAAACACTCAATCCTCTGGCAGACTTACATGGCAAATAATATTAAAAAGTAATGAGAAGAATATAGTCACTGATTATATTCCCTCTGTCCAGATCAAGAATTAGATAATGAGACACTAATATGATTTCTTCATAACTTGAAAAACTTCATAATCATTAAAATTTGTATTTTTAAATAATGTAATTGGAATGTTAATATCAGGATAATTCCCTGAATGATCACCACTAACCAACCAAGTGGAACTTGAATAATAAAGATAGTGACCAAATATTGGTCCATTATTTTGATAACAACCTATAGAAGCGTGACCACTACTATAGCCTGCTTTTGCAGATTTTATGTTCTTTCTATCTGTAAATAAGAACATAAAACTGTCTGTTGTATGCTTATAATTACAATACCTACTTGAATCCCAATCAAATGGATTATACCCACCAATTATTTGTTCTGTTCCATTGATTTTTACTATAACTATAGTTGCTCCTTTATTATCACATTTTTCATGAAATGCTTCGGCTGTATTGCCGTCCCTGCTAGCCCTGTATAAGAGATTAAATTTATAGGGAATAGTTTCAAAATTGTCATATTCTCCTTTTTTATTAATCCAATTTGCAAAAAACACAAAGCAATCTGATCGATCAATTATAACGGAATCAAATTGATATTTGGGACATCTTGGTGAAATTTTGAAAATTGATGCATATCCAGGAAGCATATGAAATTTTAAAATATCATCTCTTAATTCTTTCGATAAAATTTTTTTATAAGGTTTAACCTTATTGATATAATCCTCAGATGATATTTCACAAAATCTAATTAAAGGGATGAATTTATAAAGAATTCTTTGAAATTGGCTAAAATTATCTTGATTCCATTTAGTAACATCTTGATCAAGTGTTCGTTCTTGGGCTAGTCCCCATTTGATTAAACTTTCCCAAACTTTAATTTCGGCTAAATCTAAATCATCTCGGTTTAAAATAATTTCTAGTAAAGGAGCAGGTAAATTGATAAACTTATTGGAATCGAATAAAACTTTAGGATCAGAACAAATTGTTTCCAAGCAAAATTCTTGTAGATTAACAAGTGATTTATTATAATAAACAATTTGAAGAATTCCAACTGGATCATTTTGTAAGAATTGTTGATAATTTTCAATAATAAATTCTTCGGTAATTTTAGTTAATTGTTTCAATTTCAGTTCGTCGGAGGCGATCATAATATCCAAAAGCTCAGTTCCGGTTTTATTATCGAAATTAATATGACCAGTATAAAGATACCTTGTTAATAATAATAATATAAAAAAAGATTTAAACACATGTAAACAATTTTAATTATATTTTCATACAAGGAATTTGAATTAACTTACTTAAGAATAGTATCAAAAGCTTGTGGAGTTATATTTTGTTTCTTAACTATATATTTTCCGTCTTTCTTCTCTATATTTTCAGCAGAAAGTATTTCATTAAAATATTCGGATCTAAAGCGCAAGATATTTGAGTGTACATGAAATTCCTTAAAATTATGTTCTTTTCCAATTTGAATAATAACATTATAATCTGTTTTAGTTTTAAGCATCTCTTCAAGCGCTTTTATGACATCAGATTCAAATTTATACGACATGATTCAACTAATATTATAATCTTTTATAAATAACAGAGCGTAAAGGGGATTAAGAGAAAGCGAAGCTTTTTTTTTTAAGAATATGCAAGTAGGCGCAATTTATGTAAATCAATGATTCTATAAATAGAAAATAGAATGGTTTAAATGATTAACGAATTCAATTAATTTCAGCCAATAATGTCTTAACTAATTTTGGCCATCAATTTTTAATTTCGGCCAAAATTTATGATATTACACTTACATAGTAAATTGTAAAATTCATGAAGAGTATCACAACGCGAAGCGTCCTTATTCTGTTAAAGCATTGGTCAATACAACTTCCGATGCAAAATTGCAAATCTTATCAACAAGAGGTTTCTCGAAGAACATGGAATAGAATACAAAACTACTAACAGGACATGGCAAATGTATATTGGAGATGCGGAAGGTAAGAAGGTTATATAAATTGCCTAGATTTGTCATTTGTTTACGAAGGAAAAGACGGAAGTGATGAGGTGTTAAATGATTCTGTGGTGGTAAAAGAGCCTAAAGCGGATCTCATATTAGGTTTGTTTACCATGGTTATGGTTACATGAAACAAAGATCGATAATACACGTAGAGGAAGGAAGGTAAATTTGTACCATTTTGCGAAGATAAAACTGTGACTTACGTCACCTCCAAACCAGGATCTTAAAAAATGTTGCAGTGTTAATAATGAAAAGATTAATAATAGGCTGTACATTCGTTGACCTTCAATCTTTGACCAATGGTAACAAAGTAACCGTTAAAGCGTTGATTGACCCCAAATCTCAGTATAATAGTATTAGTGTGATGCTTGCCAGAAAATTGGATTTGTATATTACTAGGGTAGATGGGTCTGCTTATCCAGCAGTGGTGGACCTTGGCAAAGGCACAACAAATGCAGGTAAGGAGTGATGACAAGAAGATGGGTTCATGATGAAGAATTTTCCATTTCTTTGCCCAATACCTTTGAGTCAGAAGTCCCTCGTATCGTATTTGGGAGATTCATACGAGCATTTCTTAGTAAAATATGATTCAGTTTTAGGAAATGTATGGCTAATGAGGCTGGTAGACAGGATCAATGGATGCAATGGAACATATTGGAAACTTAATGAAGAAAAAATTCGCTCTTATACAAGAAATAGCATTGATATACTGTCTCCTTTGTTATATTAATTCTACGATTTTTATTCCCTAAATTTACTGCAATTGGTTCAGATTAGGGATTGGAATCGAAAATCGAATCTTTTCAAGATTTTTCTTATAGACGACCAATCTGACTTTGAATCAGTTTCTAATTTCAGCAAAAATAATCAGCACTTGGCCGGCATGAAAAATTACTTTGGAGTCAGGTTAACTTATATGTAAAAAATTGCTGAGAATCGATTCTCGAGAATTGATTTTACTATGTTTTGTCGATTTTCGATTAATCGATTCCAATCCCTAGTTCAGATGGAGAGGTTAAAATTACCAAGTTTTCTGAACATAATGCAGATGAAAAAAAACATGACTTCTATGGCAAGCCAAGTTGGACTAAACTATCAGGCATTAGGCGGGTGAAAAATCAAGCATGGATTGACAAAATGTTACACCGTGCCTGACATTTTACCTGTTCTTTATCTGTTCATGCTTGATAACTGCTTGATGTTTTATCTGTACGTGCTTGATGATTTTATCTGACCATGCTTGACATTTTTATCCGTCCGTGCTTAATGATTTTATCCATCTGTGCTTGATATTTTTGTCCGTCTGTGCTTGATGTTTTTGCCCAACTGTGTTTGATTTCGTATGCGGCATTCTTCGTTTTTTATGGTTTCTTGATGTTGCATGTTGATGAATACCATTATCTGAAATTCTACTATTATTTTTCTCTTTTTCTATATCTTTTTTTCGATTTCTTACTTCAATATCTTCTAGTAAATTGTCTATTTGACATATCGCTTTATTGATCCATTCCCAAAGCGAAATATTTTCATCTTTAAATTTATATTCTTTATTTATTTTAATTTCAATTTGTCGAGGATTTACTTTTGTATTAATGTAAATGCATGTACCAGTCCCTCTTTCAATGGGTTTTATGTTACGTCCTCCACGACCAATCAATTTACCAACTTCTACATTTTCGGAAATTTCCATAGTGGTTGTATAGTTGAGTTTCTGATGGAATTTTGCATTTTTGTTTATGAAGAATTTAAAGATGATATATTGTTGTATTTTTTTTTTTATTATAGGAGGAAAAAAAATATATATGATTTTTTTTTGATAAATTTTTTTTGAAAAATGCGAACTCAAAATGGAGGAGTATTTATAATTTAGCAATTTTTTTGCGAAGTTATGTATAAACTATAAACAAAAACATATCGTAAAATCATTTTATTAACATAAAACCAACAAAAATTTTTATATTTGTTATTATTTTTAATTAACAAAATCATTTTATTTTAATTAACAAAGACAATGTTTTTGATGTCGAGCCATGAAATAAAAATCTATTTTTAAATTGGTTTTATTATAAAAGGTAATTATTATTCTCTTTTAAGCATGAAAAAGAATGTTATTGAATTAATATAACTGATTGTCAAGACTAGGATACTTTTGTCTGGACGATCAATGAGTCTTGCGCCACAGATTGTGTTATTGAAAGAAATGTTTTTGTTATCAATTGCCTACTGCGCTATTAACTATCAACTATTTTTTATTCATAATTAATATGATAATATTATGATTAATATATATTACGGATAAGACACCTAAATAATTTATTTGTCACATCAGATAGTCAATAAAATAGTATATTATAATTCTTTTAAAATTATATATAAAGTATTTATACTGATTATTACTATCTTCTAGAAGATTATATAATATATTACTAATCACGACAATTGATTGATTGATTGATAACTATAGGTTACTTTTTCTGATATTATATTTAACTTCAAATATGGTTACTAATCACAAAGCCACAACTTTGTTTGCTGAATTTGAATTTAACTCATATTCGAAGTATTGATTATTATAATCAATTTTTTTTTTTTGCAAATAAATATTATATTATAATTCTTTAAAATTTTTACAATACGAATTGTCATAATTGACTATTATTTACACATATATTGAAGATGTGATGATTCCTTTATTTTAAAAATTTAAATTTGAATAATTTGATAGGCGCGTACAAAGTATTAACAAGCTCCACATTGCAGAATCACATGACGATCATCAGTCATCATTTTTTTTCCCACGACGCGATTTTTTTTACAAATATATATACTCTCAACATATATACCATCAGTTTTCTCTACTGTTTTCTTTTCTTTAAAAAAAAAAATACTCTCTAAAAAATAAAAATACTCTAAAATCCTTCACTTCGTCCCTTTCTTAGACGTACGCGACTCCCTTTCTTAGACGTACGCGTCGCGTACGTCTAATTTTAGTGATCAATCTCAAACTACCATTGCCAATACGTGAACATAAAGAATTCCGATGGTCGTTGGTTTATAAACTTATTTCCTTAGAGGAGTTCTTGAAAAGAGTGCGTATCAAATATTAAAAACGCGAAATTTTTTTTTTGATGTTTATAGACCTCTTATCATTGGATCTTATTTATTCCTTTTTTTTTATTTATTAGTTACAGGCTTACAGCACTATTTTGTATTGAAACACTAGACAACAGACGAAAGCTCTCTGAATGGAGCATTACCGGTTTTCTAGATGAGTGTAAATGGCTTAGGAGACTTTAAGAGAGGTGTGTATTTTTTTATTTGCAAAGTGGGTAACTTCCTAAGCTAAAATTAGAACGGATAACTCATTTGAGTCGGGGAGTTCACAAATTTTACTTAGGAGGGTACTGGATTTGTTTGTTTGGGTTGGGTAAGGGTGAGCAAAGTGGGTAATTCCTTGAAATTACCTGCTTTTTCTTTTTTATTTTATTTTTATTGCAAAGTGGGTAATTCCTATGAAATTACCTGCTTTCTTTTTTATTTTATTTTTATTTTTTTATTCCCTTTTTTTCTTTTTTATTTTATTTTGTTTTTATTTTTTTATTTCTTTTTTTTTTATTTTTTTTATTTCTCTTGTTCACTTGATAACCAACTCAAGCAGATAAAATCCTACTTTGTTATTGGTAAAGTCTGCTAATTCTAAAGGAGGAATTGGCTATGTCTTCTTTATCATTAAATAAAAATTTAGCACACTTTTAATAATTTTCCTTTCTTATAATAGGTAAATGCAGAGATTTACAAGAATGAAGAAATTCAACTTTAAAAGGAATAATATATGGTAAATAATTAATTTCTAGTTAATGGTTCTACTAGAGATACTAATTACGAATAAACTGAATCATTTATTACTAAAATTAAAAATATTATTAAGGTAAGATAGTTAGGTGGTGATTCCGGTGTGTGGTGAAGGTCCTGTCATTATATCAGTCACTAAAGTTAAAGTATCTGGCGTAAAAGAGCCAAAAAATGTCAAACAATGGGGAATCACGAATGGAATTACTAATAAGAAAAAGAAAATCTATTTATCAAATCAACAGAGAAAGAACAATTCGAATAAACCTACCAAAGGCTTATCTACTGATCAACCTCCAGATATAGTTCAGCGATCAAGATACATATTTACGTTTCCTCCTTACACAAGTTCAAAAAAGTCCGAATTGACGAGGCGTCTTACATACGTTGGACTTCTAGTAACTTTTACATTAGGGTACATGGGAAACCCATAGGGGTTTTTACTTTAAATAATAATATGGACCATTTTTATAACACTTCGTTTATTTGTAATCTTTTAAATAGTAATAGATAACTATATTTTTATTTCTTGACTCTTTTATTTTCCTTGGTGCTTTGTCCGCGCGCGGTGTCTTTGACTCACGCTTGTGCTTCTTACTTAATTTTTCTCCACCAAGGTGGCATCACCTCAGTTCCGGAAGGGTCGAACGCGATTTGGTTATCAGTGTTGGAGGAAATTGTTGTTGGTCTTATTATATAGGATCTTTAATACTGTATTTTTTTATTTTTATTTCTCAAAGTAACAGTAAAATTACAAAGATAAAGTCACTAAACTAAATCAAAAGATCATTCGTTTATTTTTATTTTAAAAAAATAAATCACTTAAATATTACTATCATAATGTAAAATTTCAAATTCGGACTTAATCTATAAAATCTCCATTTTTTATTAACCATAGTCTTTTTACCCAAGACATTTAATATTTTGAATTCGTACGATTCTGATTTCTGACTACGTAAATTCCTACGGCACGAAAAAAAATATATATATGTATTAACATTTTAAATCAAAATCATGGATTTGAAAATTAATTACCACCCTGGGAGTTTGCTTAATAAATCATCGCGGCCACAAATCAAGCACATCACTGACTTTATTTTCATTATTTCATTGTAATACAGATCGTCACTGGATCGCATGAACATACCATTTTTTGCTCACACGATTATCAGTCTTTTATTTGTGACACAAATAATTTATCAAGATATAAATGTATGTATTCTCTAAAATCAGTAAAAAAAAAATGTTCCTGTTTAAATCATCCGCAAATAATGAAGAAACTACTACCAAAACTGAATATAAATCAAAATTTCCATTTGTTCGCCCGAAAGAATCCGAACGAAAATTTGTTAGCCCTGTCATTGAGAAAGTCATAAAAGATATAACTTCGAATATGAAAGATAAAGATTTGGCAAGATTATTTGAAAATTGTTGGCCAAATACCTTAGGTAGGTAAATTATTTTCTGATTCGATGACGATAAAAATTTTTAAAATTTAATTTAATATTTTCCATACATAGATACGACGGTAGCTTGGTTTAATGTTGGTGAAGATTTCCAAGAACGTTCATTGTTACTGGAGATATTCCGTAATTTATTCAACTTTTTTTTTTTTCAGAAGGATAGTTTGTTTTGGTTAAAGACGACCCAAAAAACATAAACTTTTTTTTTCCTAGTGCAATGTGGCTGAGAGATTCGACAAATCAAATTATCTCTTATATCCCTTACGCAAAATGTGATGATAAATTGAAAAATCTTATTTTAGGTGTTATATATATGCAAGCAGAGTTAATTATCAGTGTAGGATTTATTTTTTCAATGATATTTTTTTTTAAAAAAAGATTACACATTTTTAATAAATTTTTTTATAGGATCCATATGCGAATGCATATTATGCACCACCTGAATCTAAAGTCTAAACTTCCTCATCCAAAAAATCCATGGTCAAAAACTGATATCACAACTCCACCTCCTTCAAGTGCTACATGGGAAAAAAAATGGGAGCTTGACTCTTTAGTTTCTTTTTTAAAATTATCTCATAATTATTGGAGTAATACTAAGGATGATAGATTTTTAACGAATAAAATTTGGTTAGAAGCCGTTAATTCGATTTTAGATACAGCATATTAGAAATACATACAATGCAAGAATTTAAAAATGAAGCTTATAAATTTTCTAGATTAACAAGAACTACCACTGAAACCTTGATGATGGAAGGAATTGGTGAGTAATTTAATATGTATATTTTTAAATTAATTATAAAAAGTTTATGCGTATTTTTTTTTTATATATATATATATTATAGGAGCGCCTGTTAAAAGAATCGGTAATAATATTATATTTCTATTATTATTATAATTATTATTAATTTATAATTATTATATAATTTTCAGGTCTTGTAAAATCACAATTTAGACCTTCAGACGATAGTACAACATTTCCTTTCTTAATTCCATCCAACGCTTTTGCTTCAGTTGAACTTTCTCATCTTTATGAGATGATTGATACCACATCACCTGATATTGCCAAGAAAGCTAAAAATTTATCTCAAATAATACGTGATTCTATCTATTCAAATGCCATAATTCCACATAAACATTTTGAAAATATTTTTGCGTATGAAATTGATGGTTATGGTTCATCAAATTTAATGGATGATGCAAATTTACCAAGTTTATTAAGTTTACCTTATTTTGGATTTATTGATAATGATGATAAAATTTATCTGAAAACGAGAGATTTTGTTTTAAGTGATTGGAATAAATTTTGGTTTAATGGAGAAAAATTTCAGGGAGTTGGTAGTCCTCATACAGGGTTAGGTTACATTTGGCCAATGAGTCTATGTATGAAGGTATAATAATAATTATAATAATAATAATAATTAAAAAAATTCTTAAATTTATTATAATTATATTATGTCTTTCTTAACTTTCTCTCAAATATAGATTTTAACGTCGACAAATGATCAAGAAATTTTAGAAACTTTAGAATTACTTAAAGAATCTAGTGCTGATACTGGATTAACGCACGAATCTTTTTATTATAATGATCCAAATAATTATACAAGATCATGGTTTGCGTAAGTTAAAATTAAATTAAATATTTGAATGGAAAATAATATATTAATATATTAATTACATTTTTAATTTATTAAAAATAGTTGGGCTAACAGCTTATTTGGTGAAACTATTTTACATCTTGCAAAGGAGAAACCAGATTTAATCATGATAGATGATTTCAAATTTATAAAATTATTGGATGCGTCCAAATGATATCATAACGTTATTTATAGATTGTTAAAAATTATGTACTGTATAAATATTTATTCTGTGTATAAATAATATATTAATAATTTTTTATCATAAATTTTTTACTGCGCCTGCGCTCCTCAGTTCCCACTTTTTCTTTTTTTTTTTCTTAAACGCGAGACAAATGCTAATTTAATTAAACTATAATTGTAACATCAACATGATTTCTTTAAAGATGATCCATGTTGATATCTTCTTTTAAGTATAAATGATGCGTGAAAAAAAATCTAAATTTGGTGATTCCTTTGCAATAAAAAAAGATGAGCAGCATACCTTCCATAAAGTGGGATGAATTACCATTTATTATAAAAGGCAACGTTAAATTTGAACAAAGGAATAAAAAAAAATAAAAATAAAAACAAAATCGAATAACTCTTCCTTCACCCTTTTATTTTTTTTTTATCAAAAGAAAGAAAATATTTCAAAGAGTCATTATTTATTTTGGTAAGTAAAAATGTTTTTTTTTATATATATATAATTAATATATACATGTATTTGTTATTTATATCACCGACAAAAAAGGATGAAATTTCACACTTTTAATACATATATACATATACATATGATGATTCATTAGATTTTTGAAAAATGGATGATAACAACAATGATCTCATATATTTCGGTGATTTAAATGGTAATAAAACTCTTTGCGTCCAATTAAACCTTGTTGATCACTTAATCTCTTGTTTATAGAGAATTTCAGTAGAAATTTTCTTTAATAGGGGTTATTTTTTTTTTGATTGAGAATTTTATTAGAGAATTGTTTGTTGAAAAATTTTTTTATTTTTTTGATGAAGAGTTTTGTTTAGAAATCTTAATAGAAAATTTTATTGAAAATAGTTTTTTTTTTAATGAGGGTATCGAGAATTTTGGCTTGAAATTTTTTTTTTAATAAAGAATTTCATTAGAGATCTTTTTTTTTATAAAAAATTGATTAAAACTTTGTTGGAAAATTTTTTATTAAATTTTACAATTTTAATAAATTTTATTTTTTTTTAATGAATATTATAAAATAAATGGTTTGCTAGTATCGTACTATAAAATAAAATAAAAATTAAAAAAAAAAGCTGAATCATATACTAAGAATAAAATAAAAAAATATTAAATTACATTAATAAGATTAAGATAAAATTAACGATAGAATCCTAAATAGCATAGTAAATTAAGCAAATTTTATATACTACTAGTAAAGCTCCGCATGAGCCGAGCCGGCTTGCGAGCTGAGCCATAATTAAATTGGCTTGATGCTTGAAAAGCTGGCTTGAAAAAGATCGAACTGGCTCGCCTACAAAGTAATAAAATACAGTAAAAATTAATAATTCTGATCGGTTACGGTTTCGTGTCGGTCATATTCCGATTTACCGATCCGATCAGTTAGTTGATTGATCAACTTTTTGTATAAAAAAAATATTTTTTTTTTAGGTAAAATATCAGACACGGGGTGACATTTTGTCTAGCCATGTTTGATTTTTTACCACACAAAGTCTGATAATTTTGTCCAACTCATGAATAAATATTTTACCTAACTCTATATTATATATATTGACTAAATAGATCATTTTAATATTATATATACTTCCATCGTCCAAAAAAATTCGAGATACCATATTTTTCTTCTTCGTCTAGCAATCGAACGTTCTCTTCAGTTCTATCAGAAATGTCAACTGAACAGAATCAAAGTCTTTGGCGCAAAGGACATAAATATCATTAGTGCCATGTTCCTCTTGTTCTGGTAATTTCATGGTACAATTTCAAGTGTCAACAATTACCCACTCTTTCGCAATTTTTTTAATAGGAGTATAAACACCGTTTCTTCCAAATCTTCGTTGATGTTCTTCCGATCAATATCCATCTCGTAATAGTTCAATGGCCCAATTTCTTTTATCGTTTATGTAAAAATCTAGATAACCTTTTGACCTATATATTGCCCCAACGTCTACGGCAGCAAAAATGTCTACAGGAAGCACCAGCATTGAAGACCTATAAAATTCCATTTTGCTATACACGCTCCAGTAGACGTCCATTTGTACCAATACCCTTACTTTTTCGCAATACATTTGGATTCATTTTGCAAACACTGCATTTATGAAATCCTTAAATGTTTTAGGCGGTTATTTAAGTTGTGAAATTGAACCAAGAAGATATGTTATTCGGGGTAATGGCACTGGAAAGTCGAGGATTGAAAGGCTTAGATTGTCCAAACACTTAGTACTAATAAGAATATTTGTTTTGATAATTCAATTATTATAAGAAATTTTTTGAGATGGATCAATTACGCAAATTTTTCAGAATACAAATAAAAATCTGGTTTAAGTTGCAACCTGATTGCCAATCCTATGATAATTACTATTTTTACTATTTTAATTTCAATTCACGTTCATTTCAAGATTAGATAATTCCATCATACGAATTTTTGCTTCGTATTCTCTTAAAGAAATTTTCTGTTCTTTTAGAGTTATTTTTTTTTCTTGATATTAAAGTTCATTGAAATTTAAATTGTTGTTGTTTTCCTTATCATTTTTATCATCATCATAATCATCACCTTCTTAATCAGAAATTATGATAGCTTTCTTGGACTGTGAGTTAGCTGATTTATAATAAATAAATAAATTGGATTAATTATAATTCAAAGTGGGATCAATTTTTAATATAATTTTTTTTTAAAATTTAACATTACCTTTTCGTTTATTGGATTGAACTTCACGAGCAATAGGCCCTTTATCATGTCCACGATTAGGTATATTATAAATTTGTTGAACACTAAATTGATGTAAATCTTTCCTTATCCAACTTTCGTCCTGTCCCACCCTTCAATATGATAAATAATTGCAACTCCTTCTTTACTTGTCGATGGTACTTGACTGGAGCCAGTGAATGTATTATTTTTTTGACGGTCGTATTTTTTGTAATGTATATTTCAGTATCCTCAGTGTCTTCAGTATCCCCATGTCAGATGAACTTGGCTATATTATAAAAATTAAAAAATTTTTATCGTTTAGTTTTGTATTATAAATATTCATATAAAATATTTAGTTTACCTCTGCAATAAGATCTTCTTCGTAAATAATATCTTCTTTGTAAATAATATCTTCTTTGTAAATAATATCTTCTTTGTTAATAATAGTATTCATGGTTAAAAAGTTTATTAGAAAAGAGAACGTGAGAGGACGTGAGAGTCGCGAAAGTGAGAGTTTCGATGAAAAAAATTTTGGTTGATTAACTGATTATCGATTTATTGTATATTTGTGTATTATATTGTTATACAATGATTTTTTGTTGTACATACGCAGCAGTAGTTTTACTAAGTATACAATTTTGTATAACGTTTTACATGATCATACAATACTCTATAGGGTAACTCTACGCTACAACTATCCGTATTACTCTACTTCGGCATCTAAGAAAAATCATGTGACTGAAATTTCGGTGACGGCCCGCTCAATCTACTCAACCTTTGAATGCAAACAGTACAAATAACTTGAATTCCAATAACAATGATTTAATAGCGGTCGGCCCGTCACGAAAAATCTGATACGGATAATCCCCAAATATATTACAAAATCTGACTTACTTAATCCAAGAAGCATGAGATGCGAAAGATGAATCAATTCAAGCTAATCAAAAAGAATTATTGTATTGATATTTCTATATCAGATATTGAAGAATTCGATAAAAAGGCTGTAGAAATTAACAAACAAGTATAAAATTGGCGAGAAAAGGGAGAAGGGTATGATTATGACAATCTTACTAAACTCCTTCCTCCTGTACAAACGAGAAGCATTACGCAAACAGACTTAAAGAGCCAGGAAGATTTATGAGTTTTTCGAAAAAATAGGAATTGATAAAATCAAGTATATCACAACATATAGTGCGAATTCTATTTCGGAATTATTGATAGTCAAGTTCAAACTATTATTGATTATTTCTCCAAGAATCCCAACACTGATGATCAGGATGACTCTATTATTGATTCCGAAGAGGAGATTTCAGATGATTAGACCAAGCGGATACCTTGGGGTAAGCATATCAACCTACCTATTTCTTTAACTTTCTTCGGGTGATTCCAAAGGAATCAATTCAGACAGATCGTCCAAAGCTGAAGTGAGTACATCATCTATTCCTAAGGGGAGATCCAAATCCAGACTTCCAATCTCTATTTTACCTGCTGATGAAACAGATGAAAAGCGAAAACATATAATTGGGTTAGTGTTAGAGCAGTTTCCTTATCTATCATTGAGATACAGTGAGAATTATGGTGATAAATTTGTGTTTAACAGTTCAGTGCCTTGTCCCATATGTAATAAAGACCATGAAGCAAGAATGGTAAAGATGGTCGATGGGGCTGTTGTGAGTATTTTGGAGAACGAATTTATCGCCCTGAGTGCTGAAGGCAAAATGGTATGCCAATAGTATCGGTAAAAGCATAGAGAACGAAAATTTCATCATGTGAAATACGCAGTATGAATGTATGATATCAGGAAAATTCTTGTTGGCCCGCCGTAGGTAATTATTTTTCTCCTCTGTGTGACGTAAGATTTGCATATATATGGTATCTATTCTGTAATTTGGTGTGACATACTATCTGTATTAGTCAGTTGCGTAACCGATCAACTCAGTCTGTGTGACAATCGATTTCTCATATATATACAGTATATCCAATAACCCCAACAATTTTTTTCTCAATTCATCCATTCTTTTCATACTATTTTAATCACAAAAATTATGTCGTCTAACGTTGCAAGTTCCTCCGCTGGTGTTCCTGTTATTTCTCTTCCGACATTCGAGGAAGTGAGAGGATATAATGCCGTAGAACTTAATGGATTCTTGAAAGGGAGGTTAGGCAATATTGATAATCACATAGACACGTTAGCAGCTGGAGAAGTCGATGGCTCAATCTTTTTTGATTTAACGTACGAAGGTCTTAAAGCTCATGGAATATCTCTTGGAGCTTCTACAAAAATTATGAAGTTGATTAATGAATATAAAGGAGGTAAGTAAATTTCATTCTCATATTTGCCAATAATACCGAAGGCTTTATATAATCTTGTGCTTTTCTTTCTGCTTCTTATCGTCAAACCCGCTCAAAAAACGTTCACGTTATTGTAGATCAAACCACCGCTGTAAGTGAGTCGTTATAGATTTTGTCAACGCGTCTTTGGCTTGACTTTTTGATAACCGTTGATTCATTATTTGTTTGCATTATTAATATTTTCCAGTATTTAGGGTATAAACGAAGAAAAATTGATGATGAAGAAGAAGTTAAAAGTGATAACTATGATAATGAATCTCTTGAAAAGGTTTGGAAAGCTTTCAAGGATGCGACAATAGATGACAATGTCCTTAATCTATCCAATGATGCTTCCTATCTTCTGGGCGTTGACGATTACGAAAATCCAATAACCACTATATTCATCCGTGATTGCTATCTCGATTTGTCCAAGATAATTTTTGAAAGTAATAGGTCTCGTTGGCGTATTACCGGAAATCCGGGGATTGGGAAAACCTTCTTCGGTTATTACTTGCTTTATATTATTGCAAAAGCCAATGGAACGGTCATATACCACCAACATCACAGATCTCCGATTCTTTTCAGCGAAGACAAAGTTTACTGTAGTAAGTTAGACAATATTCACCTATTCAAGGATTACCTAGGAAAAAATTATTGTAGACGCTCGGGAGCCGATGGAATTTCGTGGAAAAACTATTCTTGTCTGTTCGCCCCAGACGACATACTATAAAACGTTTGATTCACTTGGGATAAATGTACGATACATGCCGGTGTGGTCTCTTGCAGAGATCGATATTTGTAGGGATAAAATTGATATTTTCAAACATCTTACTAAAGAAGAAGTTCAGGCTCTGCATTATAAATGGGGTGGGATTCCTCGATTTGTCTTGTTTCATGCCCACAATTACAATTCGCAAAAACAATTGGATACTGCAATTACTGAAGTCGAAAAGAGCATAATGTATTTTGTTGGTGAAACCTCTTCGGGCAACAGTGCAAGTCATAAACTCGTTCATATCTGTACAAATGTACCAATGAAAGAGGCGGATCAAGCAGAAGAGGTGGATCAAGAGGAAGAGGCGGGTCAAGAGGAAGAGGCACGAAATATACAAAATAAAGGAAAGGGGAGAGAAATTGAAGGATCTTCTACATCAGCAACTCTCGTGAATCCAACTATATCGGCAGACCTCGCAACTTCCATAGATTCTAAACTCGCTGATAAAATGTCTTATTATAGTGAATATATTCTAGAGTTTGCGTCTGATTATGTTTCCGAAATGGTAATGAACAAACTCGCTGAAAAACACAAGCAAGAATTGCTAGATTTTGTGAATAGTAGCGAGGATTTGAATGAATTTGGTTCACTCCGAGGTACTATGTTTGAGCGACTTGCTCATCGAAAGTTGCTACGTGGAGGAAAATTTAAAGTTCGCCCTATAGATCAAAACCTCAAAAGGAATGATCCACAACTTGTACTGAATAACATGGAAAAAATGTTGTTTAGTGACATTGATGATATTGGAGATGCTACAAATACATCCGGTACTACTAAATATTACATACCAACTCAAAAAAATAACAAGTCGTTCGATTCTTTTATCCCTACAAACAAGTTCTTCCAGATGACTATTGCAGAGAGACATCCTATCGTCAAGAGTGGCCTGGAAAAGTATATTCGTGGAATAACACGTCCAGATGAGGAGATCAGTTTTTACTTTGTTCTACCTGAAACAAGATTTGCTACTTACCGAGAACAGAGTATTCACACTACAAAGAAAACTGTTATAAAGAAAAAACCTGCTTGGTTTGGTCGCTTTAAACAATACGCTCTTGAACTTGACCTGAAGATTAAAGATATATAGCTTCAAGTTCATGATTGTACCTTGACACTGTATATTCATTTTGTAAAATAAGGAATTTGGAACGAATAATATATGCTTTAGTGTTGTATTTAAAAGAAATCCTTTTAGAATGTAATTGTTAAGATTTGTCATAAACATCGACTTCGTGAACCAAGTTCACGATCTCAAAGTTTAGCACTTTTTTTATATATCGTATTGTAAAGCTTACGCATATTAAATATTTAATGAAGTTTTTTGGTTTTCTTTTTATTAATTCAATTTTTGTGTTGATATTGAAAATAAGCTGTGTTTAATATAATAATTTATCTCAATCATTTAATATACATGATGATTTATCATGGTTGGTTCTTATGCAAGTCAATTTCGGAAGTAATTACAAAAGTACTATAATTTATGTACAGTAAGACTCTTTTACATATTTGAAATAAACTTTAAGATAGAATGTACCTTCTTTTAGTGGATTGGCACCCGTAATATGAAGGAAATTAATTACAAATTCTTTAAGTGGTATTGTCGACTATTGTATGTTTATATTTTGCAAAATGGTGTTATTGAATAGATTATAATTTATTTAAATTTAAAATATTGAACTTATATAATGTGTCAAAAACACTTGCGTATATTTACCAAAGTTATTCACTCAGATATAGCGAGTTAATCATTGTGTAGAAAAATCAGTGGCAGTCTTCAGATGTTTGGATATCATGCCGGCTGATGTCTGGACATCATGTTGGATAATGTTTAGACACCATGTCAGATATATGTAGGATGATATTAATCATATTATAGTAAATTTGCCAATTTCCTGGATCAATTTTTAATTTTTTATAACTATTTTAGAAACAATTATAAATTGATTACTGAAAGATAAAAAATAGAAATTGAACCAGAAAATTATTATAATGATGAAGAATTAAAAATTCACCTAGAAAATTGTAAATACCATAAACAAAAATTAAATTATATTTGGTAATTATAATCTAGGTATCATGCCAATTGATTATCTTCAACGTCATACATCCAATAAAAGTGATGCATTAATTTCTATAAATTTTATTTTTATGCTATTTTAATCCACTTATAGCTTTATTTAAATTTTTCCTATAAAAATTTTCATTTACACTATTTTCGTTTACTCCACCTTATTACATAAATTTACCATGTATAATCATTATTGTTACACTTAATAGAAATATCGGTCTGGGCTAGTATTGGGCTCATAGTTTATCGTAGAGTAAAAAACAGTCCCTAATTTTTTCTTGTCTAAAAATTTTTTTCCAGTTAGTGATCATCTAGACCAAATCTAACAATGATTTTTTACTGTAAACTAGCCAGTATTTTTTTTGTTCCAGTACCCACCAGAGAATACGGGACTGACGGAAGCAAATGTGGGAGTATTAATTAATAGCGTCATGGGATCAATGATCGGGGGTCGGAGCATATTATTTTTTTATAATTCAATTTTAATAATAAAATTAAAGTTCGTAAATGTGCGAAATGTTAGGAAGCTTATTTTTAATCGTGATTATAAATGGTGTAAATTATTATTAGATTAATGAAGGAAAATAAATCTTTTCAATCGATGTATTGTTTTAAATTTTATTTACTTTTTATTAAAAAATTACATTAAACTAATAAAATCAATATGAAAAATTTTAACAAATGATTAATATTTTAATAGATTTAATAATTAAAATTAATGAAATAAAAAAATACAATTAAAAAAAAAATTAAATAATGTATTAATTGAAAATCAAAAATATACTAAACAGGTGTGTATATGTTAAAATCAGAACATTCAAGAAAAAAGGTGAGCACCGGCATCTGATAGGTTAGCGTACCCATAATCAAAGCAGTAGTAGATCGCATGCTTTGATTTATAGAATTAGTCTTGTTAGTGAGATATCTGAGGTTCACATTATGACGAACCTCAACCCAAAATTCTCTCGGTTTCCAATCTCCTAAGTTTTCCTCTATATAGAAATCAATAATTGATTGATTATCAATATTTCTGACCGTCTTGGTGGTTAGTCCCATAATCATGACATTTAACCCAATCAACTTAACGGACATTGCATTAATCTTTGATATGTTTAGATTTATAAAATAAAAAAAAATTAACAAATTTTTGGTTGATTTCAAAAGGACACGCGCAAAACAATACATACACTATACCAACTGGCACAAGCAACGAACTTTCCTTTCAAGAAAATCACCTGGCCTTTATTAAAATCATAAGACCTTTACTCTCAAATATAAAATTTTTGTCGGATCATCATCATTCAATCTTGCAACAGCCATAATTTCCTTTACCGTAAACTCCTGAGTAAGTCGTTCAGTGAATTCATGAATGTAACACATTGTGGAGATTTTTGCGGGCATATTCTTTTTGTTTAAGAGTAATTAAGAGTAAATAATTAAGAGTAAAATTTTTTTTTCTCTCACTAATATACTCATGTCATACATATATATATTTAAATCTTTCACTATTTCCACAGCTAACTTCCGAAAATTTATTTTTTTTTCACTTCATATGGGAAGAAGCTCAACATTAAACAAAAAGGGGGAGGTAATTTTTAACTTTCAAAAAAATATTTTTTGTTTCACTTCATGTGGGAATTATTTTTTGTATTTCCATATTTAGAACATGTGTATAATTTTTTTGAAATAAATAATTACCTCATCCATATTTACTGTATATACATTGTGTCATTACAATTACTAAACGATATTGTAATAACTGCGGTTTAAGGAGAAGATTAAACCTGAATATTTCCTAAGAAGGTAATTAAACATCCATAATGTCATTGATAAATTAGTTAATGGGGCTTATAGATTAAATAAAATCATTTGCGTTAAAAAAAACTTTTTTTCATTCATTTTAACAATTATTTTTTATTTATTATATATAAATATATATCAGATATATATATATTTTTTGATTAATTAAGATTTCTACCAAATTAATCCTTAAACGTATTAGTAGATCATAAAAATTTTTTTTTTTTTAATGATCTTAAAAACATATCTTGATCATGCAGTTCATTAAGCCTCAATATTTAATAAACAATTATACTTTGTTTGCTAAAATTAGTCATTGCAAGCTTATCGATTATTAAATTATGTATGTTCAATCAATTATTTTTGAACACCTAAATAAATTAATTTTCGTAAAAAAAAAAAAATTTTTTTTTTCTTTACAATTATTTGTTTATGATCTTCGCAAATTATTCCTTAATCGTATATTATTAAGCCTCAGTATTTGATGTGGCTGAGATTTTTTTTTATATTAGTCTTAGGGGCTTATTGATTATCTTTTTTCGGATTTAATTAAATTTTTTTTTTTTACGTTACATGTCTTAATTTCATTTGTTAAATGTTACATGTCTTAAAATTTATTTGTTAAAAAAAATCTTTTACACAAGATTACACAATTTTTTTTTTTTAAATTTAAATTATCTATAAATAAAACCAAAGTTCGCCAGGTGGGAGGGTGGGCCGCTACCCTACTCAATAATGATTAATGACTAATGACTAATGACTAATGATTAATGATTAATGATTAATGATTAATTAAAATTTCACCCAAAGTATTTCCTTAAACGTATGAGCAGATCGTTACCACAAAAGAGTATTTGTTGCAAGTGTTTTGAAGATCTTTGGATGGGAACTTCACGGAGTACCTATATAAAAATAAAATATTTTATTTACTTAAATAACCTTTGCGTTACAAGGTACAAATAATAAAATAGGGAAAATGGAGGACTTGTTTTCTATCCTACGATAATGATCGTACCACGATGAAATTTTATTTTATGTAATTACATTTAATAGAATATTCGTTCAATCATTCAAATCATACCATTTACATGTTTCATTTTCATAACAAAAAACTGAAAATTTTTTTTTCAAAAATCAGCTTCCTAATCTTAAGTACAAAGAAATTTTTTTAAAAAAAACATGAAAATTAAATAGAAAAAAAAAACCAAAATGAAAAAAAAAGTTATGAAATTGAAGCTCACCATACTGACCATAGTACTGCAGCACCTCGCTGAACCCGATCTGGGCCTAAAAAAAATGATGAAAAAAAAAATAATTTAGTAAAAGAAAAATTATGAGATGAGAAAATGGTACTGCAATTATCTAATCCGTGAGCTAAGGGACGAAAAAAATTTTTTTTGATACATAAAAACATGAAAATTAATAAAAAAAAATCAAAATATAGCTTTTCGTAGTACCGCAGCACCGATTTGAACCTAAAAATTAATTAGCAAAAGAAATTATATAAAATAATTTGCGAAATGAAAAGAAATGCTTACCATAGTGTTGGACCTGAAAGATGAAAAAGAAATTTTTTTTAGTAAAAGGAATTAAAAAAATACGAAATTCAGCACTAACCGCAGCACAGCAAATTTTTTCTTGTAAAAAAAAAAAAATTTTTCTTTATGTATTAACTTAATCAAATCAAGTATAATAATGTAACGAACAAAGACACAAAAAAAAAGAAAAAAAATATCTAATTAGTAATCAATTACTATTGCTTAAGACAAGTGAAGAGAAAAAAAAATGTGTCAATTCTCCGCAGTACACCCATATCATGTACAGATCTTTAAACATAGGTAATTAACAAACTATTATTTAAACTTTAATAAAATTACGTTATTTTGCGTTACCTTATCTGTTATATATAGCTTTTAACAATTGCAACAACTAACTACTAAAACATTTGAGTTTGCATCACTGGATTGGAGTGGAAACATTCATTTACGGTATCTATTTTTATTAATAGAAACTAAAAAAATAAATATTTTTTTAATGAAATTAACCGTTCTTCGGTCATAATTTCAGTACTTTGGCTATATGGAATAGGATTAATGATGTACGACTCTTTCAAATAATGACTTCTATTTTATATAGAAAGATAATTTCTATGGGTTTTAATATGGCACCTCAATTTGCAAGATATTACAAATTTAAATTTGCTCAATTTATTTATGAAAAAATTTAAGATATATATATATTAATACAAAGTATTTCTTAACAAAAAATATAAAAATAAAATACTGCATATAAACTAATGTAATCTAATTCTAACGATCGATCATTCCTGCTGCATAATTTAAATATTACAGTCTAAACAACCAGTAAAAGAATTAAGTGATCGAGATATATAGACAGCCTGTGGATGAGTAGCTGATTGATTATTTTCATTTGATAAAAGATTCGCTTTTCTATATTCTTCTACTTCTTTGAATTGTTCTTCAATCTCATTATTTTGAAATTGTAAAACTGATTCATATATTTCAAAAGAATTTGGTCTATTTTCTGGATTTGAGTCCCAACACTTTTTCATTAGATCACTGTAATATTTTGGTGCTTCTAGTTCATCGACTTCAGGCCTAATTCCATTACAAATGTCTAATACCAAAAGCGAATCATGTGAACAATTAGCAAAAGGCTGTCTTCCAGTTGCTGTAAAGTACATAATCATACCAAAACTCTGCCGCTTGAGTATAAGGCTTTCCCCTTAACACTTCAGGAGCTACATAAGGCATAGTCCCATAAATTTTTGTTTTATCTATATTATCAACTTCTCCACATAATCCCATATCTGAAATAGACAACATATTACAATCAAACATGCTTATGTTATTAATAAAAAATAGTATATTTCCTGTATGTAAATCACGATGAACTATCTTTTTTTGATGAATCTCTTTAAGTCCATTACTAATATTATATAATGTATTTATTTTATACAACCAAGAAAAATTTCTGTAATTTCTGCTCATCCAATTATTAAAGTTTCCACCTTCTGCATATTCAAGGACCATAATATATTCTTTAGTATCCGGATTTTGAGATAATCCATATATTCTAAGAATATTGTTACCATAATTATTTACCGAATATTTTTTGATCTGTTAAGCCATAAACAAAAATATTATTAATGTAAAAATAATAAATTAAAATTTATAAAGTAAATTACTATACCTCATTTAAAAATTCGTTAGTAATATTTAGTGAGTTATATAAACATTTTAAAGCAACTTTTTTATTCGCCCGCTTTTTATCTGAATCATAATATGACGGTCCATCTTTCCATATAGCTGCATATACCGTAGCAAAACCACCTTTACCTATTTTTTTAATATTGTAAAACTGACTGTATGGTATCCAGCCAAATATAATATCATAGGATTCATTGATTTTTGATTTCATTTCTTGAATTAAATTATCAATCTTTTCATTTCCACTTATCCGATTTTTTGTCATGTAATATACATCATTAGAAACTATAATGTATTCTCTTGTAATTGGATTTTGAGATATTCCATATATTTTTTCATTTCTATTAATTAATGATTGCTTAACCTATAATAAAAAAAATTATGTTATATTGATAAAAAAATTTGAATTTAATTTATAGAGGAAGTAAGTACCTTGTTTAGAAACTCATCAATATTTTGTAAATTATATGAACATTTTAAAACAACTTCTTTATCTGATTCTCTGATATATTTCTTGTTGTTCCAAATGATTCCCCAATATAATGGGCCATCTAACCATTTTGCTGAATATACCTTAGAAAATTTATTTTTACTTACTTCTTTAATGTCATTAAACTGGTTGTATGGTATCCACTCAAATATAAAATCCAATGGATCATTGATTTCCATCCGCATTTTTCGAATAAAATTATCGATTTTTTTATTTCCGCTTGTCCTTTTAAATAAATCTTTAATTTGACATGTTTTACACCATCTATAAGATATATTTGTATATTTTTCGTTACATTTTTCGCAATATACATCTTGAAAAGCCATAAGATAATCTTTTGTATTTGGATCTTGTGATATTCCGTATATCATATTATTTTTAATAATTAAGGATTGTTTAACCTATATATAAATAAGATTATCATTATTAGGGTAAAAAGATTTAAATTAAATTATAAAGAAATTTCATACTTTGTTTAAAAATTCTTCAATATTTTGTAAATTATGTAAATATTTTAGAGCAAGTTCTTTATCTGATCCTCTTATATATTTTTTTTTCTAATATCCCAAAATAATGGGCCATCCATCCATTTTGCTGAATATACCGTAGAAAATTTATTATTGTTTACTTCTTTAATATTATTAATCTGATTGTATGGTATCCACTCAAATACAATTTCCGACGGGTCATTAATTTCTATCTGTTTTTCTTGAATAAAATTATCAATTTTTTCATTTCCACTGGTCCAATTAAGTAAATCTTTGATTTGACACGTCTTACACCATTTATAAGATATATTTGTATAATCTTTGTTACATTTTTCGCAATGTATGTCTTGAATAACTATGATATAATAATTTGTATTTGGATCTTGTGACATTCCGTACATCATATTATTTTTAGTACTTAAGGATTGTTCAATCTATATAATAAAATGGATTATTATTATGATAAAAAAAGATTTAAATTAATTTATATGATAGAGAAATTTCATACTTTGTTTAGAAATTCATCAATACGTTGTATATTATGTGAATATTTTAAAATAACTTCAACATCTGATCTTCTTATATATTTTTTATTCCAAGTTTCCCAATATAATGGTCCGTCTATCCATGTTGCTGAAAGACTATCTTCATTTTTTTCTTTAATGTTAGTAAACTGATTGTATGGAATCCACTCAAAAACATTATTCCATGAGTAATTAATTTCTATTTGCTTTTCTTGAATAAAGTTATCAATTTTTTCATTTTCACTAGTCCAGTTAGTAAAATTTTCCCATAAATAAATTATTGAACATTGTTTACACCATTTTTTATCTACATTCATATAAACTTTACTACATTTTATACAATATTTTTTATCTAGTTTTTCTTGAAAAGCTATTATATATTTCCCTGTATCTGGGTTTTGAGATATTCCAAATACATCAAAATTAATTGAATGTTCTTTGACCTATTATATATATAAATAAATAAATTAATATTAAAAAAACACACATTAATTTTGTGTATAAATTACATACCTCATTTAAAAATTCACCAATACTTTGTTTATGTGGATATTTTAAAATAATTTCTATATCTGATCTTCTTACACATTTTTTATTCCAAGTATCCCAATATAAAGGACCATTTTTCCATTTTACTGAATATAATGTAAAAAGGTAATCTTTATTCAATTCTTTAATGTTAATAAACTGATTGTATGATATCCATTCAAATATTTTATCATCGTAATCACTGATTTTTAGTTGCATTTTTTGAATAAAATCATCAATCTTTTTATTTTTACTAGTCCACTTTGTAAAATTTTCTTTTAAATAATCTATTGGGCATTTTTTGCACCATTTATGGTATATATTTGAATATTTTTTATTACATTTTTTACAGTATAAATCTTGAAAAACTATAATATAATCCATTGTATTTGGATTTGAGATATTCCGTATATATTTTTATTTTTGATATTTAAGGATTGTTTAACCTATATAATATAATAAAAAAGATTATTATTATGGTAAAAAGATTTACATTAATTTATATGATAGAGAAAATTTCATACTTCGTTTAGAAATTCATCAATACTTTGTATATTACGTGAATATTCCAAAACTACCCCAACATTTGATTTTCTTGTATAATTTTTATTCCTAGTTTCCCAATATAATGATCCGTCCATCCATATTGCTGAAAGACTATCTTCATTCATTTCCTTAATGTTAGTAAACTGATTGTATGGAATCCACTCAAATACAATATCCCGTATGTCTTTAATTTCTATTTGTTTTTTTTTGAATAAAGTTATCAATTTTTTCATTTCCACTTGTCCAATTAGTAAAATTTTTCCTAAAATAATGGAGTTGGCATTGCCTGTATATAAATATACGTTTTTCATAATAAATTCTTGCATATGATAATATTATAAAGGTGACAGACAATTATGTCAATTGCAGCAATAAAGATAATTACGATATGATAAGTATCCATTTCTTAATATTAGAAATAAAAAAAGTAGGATTTATAATGAATACTTTTGTAAAGATTGAATATATTTATTTTTTTTGTATGGAGTATATAGCAATTTGTATATTACAATTTAAAAATTGCGTGCATGGTTTACGCCAACCTGCATTATTTAACGCCAAATTGAAGCCTGCAGATCAATTATAATTTAGAGAATTTTCCGATTCATTGTTAATTATTTGATTCAGTGATACTCACAAGAAATTATAAAGTAGTTGGCTTATCTTACAGGTCATATATTATTTCGTACTGTTTAATTTTTTAAAATTTTATGCACAACCACTTTAGGCCAGTTTCTTTTTTACGTCCTTCTATTCCTTAAAGTTTTTACGTTAGTATATCTACGGATAACCTCTCACAAGCAGAACTACTATTTTACGTCTTTACAAACCTATAGAATTCTACCAACTTTCTTTCACTTTTCGCAAATTGCCACCAGCTGTGGGATGTGATCGCTGAGGAAGTGATACAATCAACTCACATGAACGGGCGTGATATTACCTATTACGTTTAGATTCGTCATGAAAAACAACGAAGACTTGCTTCCAATAAAAATATGAGTCATGTTATAAGCACATTTCTCACGTTCGTCTTTTCCTATAATCACCAATTTCTGTGGATAAATATTTCCGACGAACTATGTACAAAGATTATTAAAAGATAAAGTAGTAGCTTTACCGCCTTTACGAAACAGAATATATTCAACATCAGATAAAAATCGAAAAACGAAGACTTAACAAGTTTTCGTACAAAAAATATATCATATTTCTGGGTTTTTTATTTTCAGTGTTCTTGGAACCAGCTGGCGTTGCACAAAACACCATAATATCACATGCGACCGATCGCATTCCACGTGATCACAAATTTTACGTTCAATAAACTTAAAGTCCATAACAAACGCCTTGGAATTGAATACACTTGCACTATCAGGCGGTACACAGATCCACCATGGAAAAGAGATCTATCGTAAGCTATACCGATTAATGAAATTCGACATTATGAACGTTGGAAGTTTGAACCGCATAACTTTGTCTCTGACGATAAGGTGGTTTAATAAATTTTTATTTATTAAATTTTTAAAAAAAAATAATTAATATTTTTTTTTCCATTACAAAATTCCATATATACAGTATCTATTTTTTTTTTTCACTATATATAAATTCTGTAATTAGGTATTTATGAAATAAATATATTAATTATGGCGCAGCAAATGTCATGTGATAGTACGCGAAAAATCATAAAATGTGGGATTTTTAAGTGCGGGACTGTGGCGGGTTAAAATTGATAAAATAGGTGGAAATAAATAAAATAAATAAATTTATTATAAACGCAAAATTTATATGTTAATTTGATCGGTTAATCGATCATTATTTTCCGATCGACTAGTTACGTAAAACTTTTCTGTACCCACCCCTAAAATATTACCTATAATTAAATATTTTTTACGAGAATATTAGAAAAAAGATATGGTTAAAAATTTGAAGAAGTGAATAAAATAGAAAAGGATAAAGGTATAAATTTAAAGGATAAAAGAAAGCGTAAAAATGCGATGGATAACGGGAAAGTAGAATAAAATAAAAAAATTAAGAAAATTGAAAAAACAAACGAAAATAAAAAAATTGGAAAATATGATTCGTTTAGTAACAAAAGATAGATTAATAAGTAAAGGAAAATCAATTAAAAACACGTGTAGTACGGTAATAAAACAGTTATATTAACGTAGTGTAATAGGACTAAATTAAATTATATAATTATTAGTATAGTTCTTTAATATATAGATAGATTTTAGGATAGACTGGGTTTAGTTATAGAGGATAACTTGATTTTAATTTTGTCATTTTCTAGGTATTTTGCATAATTATGTAATCAATATAATTGATCTTAATTAATAAATGCGTTACTAAATTTAAAAAAACCTATAATTAAATATTTAAATTATTCATTTTAATATGATTTGTTTAAATTCATTAGTCGATACATAACGAATAATCAATACATTATACATTTTTCATATTTATAACTTCAAAAGAATACATTTCATACAACTTTATAAGCAGGGCATAAAATTAAAAATTAAAATTATTATCATCATTATTCCTTTATTCTGTTTTTTTAACGACTTTATCTATGATCTGATGCTTTAATACATTTTTGTGTATGTAACAACGAACACTATTGCAAGGTTTACTTACATCTATTATTGCAGTATAATAATTTTTAATAAAATAATTCCATTATAAACATGAAAAAGAATAATAAGCACAAGAACCAGACGCATTTTAAATAAAGATTATATTTATTGCGTCATAAAATTTTTTTTAAACGATCAAAATTAATTATTTATTTTAAAAATTAAGTATCAGATTACATTAGCTAATACATATAATATATATTTAAATTTGCCATTGTATAATAGTATACTAGTTTTATATCTCTATTCTATCACATTTGATAAGTTATAAATGTATAATTTTACCAAAAAAAATTAAATATGTATTATATTTGGTACAATATCTATGTAATGTACGTAACAATTTAAAAAGCTACTTTATATTTAGCAGTAATAATGTTACAAAAATGTCTTTTTACCCTCTTTAATCATATATGGACGGTCTGAATCAGAAGATTTTAATCTTTTGTGGATAGCATTAGGACATTGGCTACCCAAACCATCACTGCTGCAACATTTACTGACACCACCTATACTAGTGCAGCATAAATTACAGCAAGTTTGAAAGGTATCAAGGTTACATGCATCAAGTAGAGCACAAACAGGTTTGCAAGTGGGAGTATTGGTGGAGAATATACTGGTGATAGTGGTAGTAGCAATTGCAGTGGAGGTTGCAAAAGCGGTGGTGGTTACAGTTTTGGGCTTTTGACATGGCAAGGTAACGGTTGGAGTACAATAGACGGTAACTTTGCACTTTTTACATTCGTTATACCTCTTTTTGCACCTTTTGTCATGTTTATTCCTGCACCTTTTACATTTACTACATTTGGAAGATTGATAGACTTTTTTATCAGGAATACATTTAACCCGGTTATTCGTTCTTTTTACAATAGCTGGGAGTACTGTGACGGTTGAAGTTGTGACTGTAGTTGTTGTGGACGTAGTTGTAGTTATAGACGTAGTAGTGGTGGTAGTAGCCTTTGGGCAATTTGTAGGGCGAATGGTCTTAGTATAATGCCGTGTTTTGGTAACGGTAGTGCAATGTCCAGTTACTACAGGCAACAAATAAAAGAGTGTCAAGAAGAGAAAGCCTAATAAACTTCTATTCAACCACATTTTGGAAAGGACAGTTGTAAGAGAATGAGTGAAATATTAGGAGATAAGATTAAACTTCGAAAAATGAAAGATAAGTCTCAAGTCTCATTTTTTTCGTATATTTATAGAAAAAATATCAGATATGATCTAAAAAATATGATCTACTAGTTAATACTACATAGATATTGTATGTAATAAAACTTGCTTTAATATATGATCGACCTTTAGAGCCAATATGATCTATGAATCAAACGCACGCAACGAACGTTTATGATTATAATTACCATATATAGTATTTAAAGATGTTAATCGTTTGTTTGTTTGTTCAAATTAATAAATCTTGCCTCAATAAATGATCGACAATATAACATATTAATAATTACGTTACACATAATGTAACTGGTGTATCCCAGCTATTTATAACATTTATACCAATTTAAATTTAACCGTGTTAGTTATCATAACGGATAATAGATAAAGTAGTATAATTGTAACCTTATGGTAATACGCCACCTAATATTCCGTGCGCTTAATAACTACTTTGTTCCAGCGAAGATACTTTATAATAGCCGAATTCAATAAAAGATTGGATGGTTAAAATTTTAACCAATTTTAACCCATAAATAAACCGGAACCATTCAAAATCTCGACGATCAGAACGCAAAACCTGATGTTCATCCTAAAAATTTAAAAAATCTCGAAACTTAATTATTCCTGAATCCTAACACTCATTTATCCCGAAACATTATCTTTTTTATTAATTTTATATTTCGCAAATTTCGCAAAAATATGGTTTGGTTTTTTTATTACATAATCAATGATTTTTAATAATATGTAAAAATTTTGTAAAAAATCTAACGATTTATATTAATACTATTAAGTATCAGGACAATGAATATTTGAATAATGAGTGTTAAGTTTCATTCGGGATTATGATTGTGAATGGCGAATGCCGAATTTGTGTTATAAGGGCGTCAAATTCAAATACATGAAATAGCATAGGTGTTACGATAACATGCACGTCATTTGAGTGGTTCGCAGCTTTGTCACCTTATTATCACGTGACTTGCTTGTATGTGATGTTTAACCGTACACTACATACATAGCCAATCATACACTACATGACTACATGTACTCATTTTAGCGTATAGGAATTAGATGTGGTATAGTTTTTATTTTTAGTTTAGGTTTTTTTTTTTAATATTGGGCATTATTATATACATTTGTATTTATCGATACTTATTGACAAGTTTTAATATAAAAAAAAAATTTAAAAAATTTTTTAGGATAGAATTTTAAATTTTAAGATATTAGTAGAGATAGATTTGTCTTATCGACTAGTAGTGTTTCGATCCGGATAAAACATCAAATATTTTAACGTGGGATTATGATTAAAAAAGGTTACAAATTTCGGCTTTGAGTGGACTATAATTTCGGCCAGAATTAAAATAATATTATTCCATAAATTTTTATTAATTTTGGTGGTCCCAGCCTAAATTAACCGAGCCGGTATCCGGATAAAAACCGGATAAAACCGCTACGGATCGAAACTCTATCGACTAGATTAGGAGAATTAATGTAGTTTAACTCAAATATTCTTTACATATGTATATCTTAGCTAGCACTTTTATCCTTTTAACTTTATTATTAGCATTAGTTAGGTCAAAATTTTTGGTAGGGAAGGAGCGTAAGTATTTTATTTATATATATATTTTTGTAATGTGTCTTTTGTTCTTAAAATACTCTGTTATATGGTTGTCACGTGATTTGCACGGTCGGCTCTAAGTATGGATTATGATCTTATTTTCAATATACATCCGAATAAAGATGCGTTACAGTTTAAAAAAATAAAAAATAAAAAATATTTTTTTTTTTTTCGCGAAATTAATTATTAATGTATCTTTGCAAATTTGTATTTCATACATAACTTAAATTCAAGATCGAATTATAACATTATGCATTTACTATACGCTGCCTTGATAAGATATTACATAACTACATGTTATTAGTAAATATTTAATTATACTAAGTAAAATACTTGTTTGTATCGTTAACGTTGATTTTATGGTCACAAATATTTTGTCTTTGTCTTGGTATTCAATTATTTTTACAAATTAATAAAGAAATGTCTAATCAAAAGCTACTTAATTTATTTATTATTATTTTCCTAAAAATATAATTATTTATTTCAAGCAAACCTCGTTAGTCCCAAACTCCAGTCCCACAAAAAAGGAAGAATTAACGAATTTCTTAATATAACGAACCTATCAGTGTTGTACCAATTTTATCATGCAAAAAATCTCGCTATACTGAAGATTACTAATTAAATATCGTATACCGTATATATAAATGACTCTTATTATACCGAATTTTTTTAATACCGAATTTTGTGTGATATGCAAATATTATACAATTCACCGCAGTATACCAAATTTTCCCGAGTTATACTAGATTTTCACATCATATTAATGAATTTTTCTTATAACGAAGGTTTTGATTGGCTAAACCACCAACTTCGTTATAAAGCGAGTATACTATATAAAGAATACTATGATAAAAAACAACTTATAAAGGAAATAAAATTTGTGCGCACCCGCGCATGTGCGCACCCCTCCATTTTTGGTAATTTTTATATAGTAAATTTGTCGATCATTAATTATCACATGATTTTAGTAAAATCCCGATTTTTTTAAATATTCATGCTGCAACTCTCATGTACATATTATAGAGCCTTAAAAATTTATTTACTATGCGTAATTTTGCATATTCTACAACTTTACTTAATGAGCCATGAAGGGTTTAGAATGTCATTTTTGACTTTTATATATAATATATCCATGGGGGTGCGCACATGCGCAGGTGCGCACAAATTTTAAACCCTTATATAAATTATAAAGGAATTTAACAAACGTGATTAAAATATATCATAAAATACTCTCCCTTCAAAGTGGGTATGATTTCTCAGTCCTTTCAATTGTACTACTAATTTAAATACTTATACAGTATTTGTAGTAGGAATTCTTTTAATTTTTTTTTTTGTTATATTTTGTCTTTTCCTATCTCATGTATTATTTACTACGTAGTTTCCGTATTTTGTTTGTTATAATTTCAAAGGTATGATATTGTTTAAATTCATATATAATATAATCCGTTTAATAAAATAAAAAAAAACGGATTATTTTTATGTCGATGACCATTACTAGGAAACGCACATTGTCATGTGCCGGAAGATCATTAGTCCTTCGGACTAAATCTTACAAGGATGTGATCAGCACCAATCGTTTCGTTATATCGGTTAATTTTAATTTTTTTTTTATTTGACCCCAAAATGGAACCAGACAAGACCTCGAGTTATATATGTAGGTCAGGGGAGATCGGCTCACATTTACTATTAGCTCTACGCATTTCTTCAGGCCGGCACTATGTAATGCTAGTCGGAATTATCCACAAATGGAAGCGATCTACATGATTTTGGCTCATTCTAAGTAAATAACCAGGACTGACCTTTCTATGGTCCTAACCAGACACATTTTCGATTTTTTACGATTTCTGGTGTTACGCGAAAATCATACGTGCGATCCGGACGATTTTTGCCGTGATACCGACAAACGTTAGAATTTTCTTTATAATTTATTTTTATGAAAAATTAGACGCAAATTATTTGAAATGAAAAATATTCAAAATATATTTGTTTTATTAAAATTTAATACTTTAAATATAGTAAAAATAAATAAAAATAATTAGAAATTAATATTGAGATTTGGTAAAATTCGATTCTTGTAAAATCTACAAAATAAAAATAATATTTATTAACATTAATTTGATCTTGGGTTTAGTGTTATATATTTTCCAGTGAGTTTTTAGTAATGTGTACACATGCATGAAGAATTACTGAAATATATTCATAATAAATTACTTCATTGCTTTTAGTGACTGTCCCCATATTGGATAACTTGATATTTATATCTTTAAGGCAATGTAAAAATTGGTTTTGTGAATTACTTCATTATATTAATCAAAGAGAAAAAATATTATTTGGTAAAAACTACAGTATATCTTTTATTTGACCAACTTCTTCTTAGTACAGACTACAGAGAATGTACAACCATCAATCTTCTTTTTGTGAATAATTTCTATTTGATCCCTAAGTTCCATTCTTGCAAAAAAAGGATCAAAACAGCACTTCCATCAGGCATACCATAATCTCAAAAATCTTTCTTGCTCATGTTATCATACCCTAAGATTCATTCTTGCAAAAAAGAGATTGAAACAGCAATTCCATTAGTCATAATCTCATTTAAAATTTTTTTTTACTTTATTTTCAATATTCTTTATTAAAATAAAAGGAAATATACTGTATAATATATTTTAGAAGTAAAAAAAAAAAATTAACATTATTGTTATTCTAACTGATAATGATTCTTAACTGTATAATAAGTTCTGAATATTGATTATGATTGTATATTAAACATTGGCTGTATATCTCCAATAAGATTTGGTTTAAGTTGATCTTGATATTTCCAATGTAAATCACCAATATCATAATTTCCTATAAATTCCCATCCATCTTGTTTTACATGATATACATTAATAGAACCACCAGATGCAGAATCCCTATGGCAGCATAATAAATTGAATGTTTTCCAAGTTCAATAGCTTTTTGAACAGTTAAATCAGAATCAAATCCACTATCTACAACTTCATAAGCAAATGGAGATCCAGAACCAACTGATGTTTCCCATCTGAATCTATATAAAAAATATTTGGTTCAGTTTTATCCCAACTGGCAACCATAGTTCCCATTGAAAGTTCTATTCCTTTATATGTATAAACTATGTTTGCCAATAATTTTGAAGCTGTTGCTACAGAAATTTGTTCTTTATTTCTCAATTCATACAGTAATCTGCAATGTCTTCTGAATTCTCTCTTCCAGAATATACATCAGCAGTACTACTGACCATTGTTTCTAAAGATAGGCATTGATTTTGATAACCTTTCTAACAGTTTTGTGTAGCAATGAAACTTTCAGCAGAAGTATATGAATCAACAGCAACTATGATGGCATGATGCCCCTTGGAATTTAAATGAAAGTGTCATGTTTCTTGCTCATATCATCATATTCAAGCCCTAAGTTCCATTTTTGAAATTGAAACAGCAGTTCCATCAAGCATACCATAATCTTAAAAATCTTTCTGACTTCTCCTTGTAAATGATTTCTTCATCATCATGGTCAAGCCTTTATTATTTTTAAGTTGTTTTTGGCAATAAATTCTGAATATTGATTATGATTGTATATCAAACATTGGCCATACAGTTCCCATCTTGGTCCAGTTTTGTCCCAACTGGTGACCAACTGACTATAGTTCCCATTGAAAGTTCCATTCCTTTATATGGATATCTTAATTAATATCTCTCCTTATTTCTTAAATATCACTTTTACTCATAGATTAGCTCTCCAATGATATCAGGGTGTAAAGATCCTTGTATGATATAATATGAAAAAAATTATTGCAAAAGTTATTAATTTTGAATTATAAAAATATCATTGCAAAAAAAATTGAATTACAAAAATAAAATATTATTGAAAAAAATTAAAATAAAAAATATTATTGCAAAAAAAATTTTGGATTTTGGAAAAAAAAAATATTTTGAAAAAAAAAAATCACAAAAAAAAATTTGGCAATTAATTACAGGTCTTTATATTAAAAAAAAAATTTGCTCATACTTATTTTCAATAATTATGAGTCAATACTGCATCACTTTTATTAATATTGTAACTTACAATTAAAAATGACTCACAGTTAAATGATAATCTTTCTATGTTTTTCATTATTACTCATAATTACACCAATATTTTTTTATTAATGACTCATAAGTTAAATGATAATCTTTTTATGTTTTTCAATATTACTCATAGTTACACCAATATTTTTTATTAAATTTTTACATATGATTACTATATATGATATATACATCATACTAATAAATTGTTTGTAGCAGAGACTTATCTGAAATTTTTATTACAAAAAAATATCTAATTTATCATGAAGATAGTAAATAAAAGTAATGATACTTATATATATAAAAGGGACGGGTTTATGTAAAAAAGGAGTTGATACTACATTAAAAACTAATGCATATAATGAATTATGTGGAATGTTAAACAATTTTATTAATACAAAAATTTGTCAAATGTTTCACAGCTGAGTTTAAAAGATCTAATTGCTAATCTGATTGTTTTTACCCAAAGAGGAAGGCCACCAAATCAGTATAAGTTCTTTAGAAATAGCACAATCAAGATTAAAACATAAGCCACTTTCAGATATATCTGGTAATAGGAATGTGGGTAAAATAGAAGAAATTAAAATGAGAAACATTGGATAATCATAAATCAAGACAGGTTAAAAATTGTAAAGAGTATGGACATTATAGTAAAACTTGACCTGTACTAAATGAATAAAGAGTACCAATTCAATTTGGTATTGCTTTTAATAAAAGCTTTGATTTCCTTATATTTGTATTTTTTTGCTTTTTTAGTTGTTCCTTTTTAGTTGTTTAAATCCAAAGCAGTATTGTCTTTAATAATTAAAGTGCAGTGCGTACGCGGGCTGAAGCTATTGGTAAATTATAAAAACATTACAAATATCCGACCAACATTAAGTAATTTTGGTGATTTCAGTAACTGTATCACTGGTGAAATCACTGGTAACACCGGCCTACAGTAATTTTAACCCCAGTTAAAATTAGCAGACCTATTTTGTAAATTGTTTTTTAATTGTTGTAATTGTTTAATTAATAATACTTATTGAATTATTTAATAATACAGTTATTTTCATATTAGTCCTTTTTTTACCAATTTTTTTCCATATTATTGTTTTGATTTTTTACTATTTTTTTTTCGCATGATTTTATCTTTTTTTCTTTTTTTTTTTACTTTTTTACTATTAATAGATCTCATTATTGTGATTAATTTAACTTGTAACAATCGGATCAAAACAAAGTTTTAAGTAAACAAGCTATTAGAAGTTAGAACCTTATTTAATGATAATACCTGCATATTTTAACTTGCTTTCGTAAGTTTCATAAGTTTACTATTTATCTTACATAAAGTCACTATATCGCAAAATTTAGTTATAAGTAATGTTAAAAGTACAGATCATGCATTGAATTATATCTCTGGTTATGTCTATACTTTGGAAGAGATATTGTTTTGTGAAGTTCTAAAGGTCAAATTACTAGATTATAATATAATTTACTGTAAAATGGAATATTATGAAATAAGACTAAGAGATACTGATTTTTCTATAAAAGATTATGTATTTCACATCATAAAGCGATAATTTCGTTTGAGATATAATAATTTCGTTTGTCATATATAAGAAATCGATACAATGAACTATGAAGATTTTTAATTGGAAGGAACGTACTATTCATATTTTATATAAGATTAAAATATTATTGAAATAATTCCATAGTTCTGTAACTTTGTAATATATTTAATGCTCATATTTTTGAACACCTTTGAAATCTTTCTCCTATGAAAAGTTTTAGTGATATAATCAGTAACCACTTATTTGATAAAAAATAAAATAAAAAATATATATATACTGTATATATATATATATAAATACAATAAATAAACACTAATTTTTTATATTCATTTCATCGTATCAATTCAACTTCAACTCATAAAGAAATTAATCTAATAAAGTGCTTTAAATTTTAAAATTTTAAAATTGGTTGCAAATTAACGTGATTTTTATGTAATCAAGATCAGTAAGAATTAAGCTGTTAATTTAGAATAACTGAAACAAATTAAAATATATTACTCACAATCTGAAACTATGAATAAGAAAATATTGTGAACAAGGTTTTAGGTTACTTGGAAATTCCAACTTATGAAATTATTGGTGGCGAAACCAAAATAAGCGTTGGCTTACAATAATATATAACAAAATCCATTAAATACAAATCGAACAAAAAGAAAATTTAGGTTGGATATTAGTCTAACAAGTTAATAAAGGTTAGCAGATTTAAACTTTGCGTACTACTAAAGTAAAAGGATATTCTTGGTAGATATAATTCTCAAAATTGTATCTTTTTAATACTTGATATAAAATTAGAATATTTTTTTTTTTTTTAACTGATAATTTATTCGGTTCATAAATCCTATTGTAAAGTGAAAGTAGATTTTTGACAGTGTACTTTAAACGCTACAAAAATTTTATCGACCAAAATTGTTCAAAATATATTATTTTCCATCATACTGTATACGAATTGATGGATTATAGAAAGTAAGTTTTCTTTTCTTAACCAAAGAGCGGGAGGATTATATCAAATTAAAGTTCCTTTTTTTAGCACCATATCAACATACCATGGTATATATAGTAACGTTATTAATTTTTTTATCTGTTATCAACAATTACATTTCATATTTAAATATTTTAAGCAACATTAAAATAAAGTCATTAAATTATCGAAATCTCCAAATTGGATGACTTTATTAATTTAAATTCTTCAATAAACACTACATGATAGTAATTTAGTTTTTGAAGATATCAGCGTAACGTTTAAAGCCAAAATTCTGTATTACTTAGTTTGTACCTTGAAAACTAATCATTTGAATGTTAAGAGATAAACACTCAAATTAATCCATTTAATATTACATACTATATTATTATTAATTAGTAATCCATGTACCAATCGGACCACCCCTTAAATCTGCATTTCCAATATAGGAATATCCACCAATTTTTAATCGAATAGATTGAAATTTTTAATGAAAAAACTTTGACATTTGCTTTATTTTATTAAAGTATCAAAAATAGCTCTTAAAAAAGTCAAACTTTCACCAATAAACTTTAAATTTCTTCAATTCGTAATTTGTGTAACCATCGACACAAAACCGAAAAATTTTTTCACTTAATAATTTGAAAATAAATGCTTTAAATATGTTCAGAACTTATATTTTAAGATAAAATTACCATTTTTAAATTCCTAAAGATTGATTTATAAAAGTTTCATATAAGCATTAAAAATGGGAAAATGGATTATTGTTAGTTAACCTTAAAGTAGGAAATATTTTTACATTTATTATATCATTTTTTTTTTAATATTCTATTAATATATGTCCAAAGTATATATGTGTGAATTTTGAGACTTCTTGCTAGTACTTTTATTAGAAAAAAAAATGATAAATAATTTTTACTAAAATTTCGCTAATTGATGATATTTAAAAGCAATTCGCAAAATTTTGAGTTTTGAAATACTTAAATTTATATTTTTACAAAATAGATTTAATCTCTAAGTTTTTTTTAAAAAAAAATTTAATTGGTTTGGCTAAAAATTGACCGACTTTACTTTTTTTGGAAGTGGAGATTTGATTTTGCCGATCACTAGGTCCGATTCATTCGTGGATCGGCAATTAATTTACAAAAAGATGAAATTCTTTCATTAGTTAAACTTTTTTTTTCTTTTATGCAAAAATTAACAAATTATTCTTTTATGGATAACTGTTTAATACAAACTGAAATTCTTGGTTAGTGTGGTTGTCTAGTTAAAATTGATAAATTTAAGTAAGATGCAAATGCACAATAAATTTTTAAATTTAAATTTTTTTTTTCAGTTTGATCTGTAAAGTTAGACAGACATTCAAAATTTTACGTATATTATCTTTCGTTCATCTACAAATCACAATATTAAACTTAACCACTTTTTTAATATAATTTTCAAAATTTTATTTGATAAATCGGTATAATACAGTATTTTCAATTGTTCAATCAAGATCTTTGTCAATTTATTCTTATTATACTATACTAAGCCTGTAAATTGAAATATTCGAATTATTTCCCCATTTCCTAAAAGTTAACATGATGGTTGACTTGCAAAGACAACGCATGTGTTCCTGTTATTTTTCCCGTATTTATAGTATAATAACGACTGCTCAACCATGTCTTGATGAGGCATCAAGATTATTTGACAAGTACATTTTTTGCTATCTCTCGGTAAATATCCTAATGACATAAAGATAATATTTAGCAAAAAATATTTTCATCTGGTTCTTAATTTTTTGTCATACTGTGATAATAATAAATATACCACTCCCTAAATGATATATTAGAATATTTGAGGGATTTTTCAGTTATAAGAGATACTATATAAAAGGGGATATCACGTAATCCTATAGCTCCTTAGGTGTTACTCAAAAATCTATTATATCAAAAATAATTCTATTCATCGTATAAGGAAATAAAACATTTCCTAAGCGTTGACTAATTGATTGATTAAAATGTTAAAAAAATATTATAAATCATGCTAAACTTAAATTGCGTTAATCGTACAAACACAATTTCTAATTTTTCATAAGAATGTTTTCAATCGTTATCACGCAAGTCGCTAAGAATGATAACATCAGCATTATTGAATACCGACTCATTGAAAGGCGAAGGATGTATATTTATACCATGGAATGATGATGGTACTACGGCAATCCATAAAAAAAAAAATAAATCTTTCAAAGTAAATAATTAATTAATCAAGCAAATTTTGCTTAATGGTAAACTTACCTTTTACTTTCACAATAAATAATCCAATTATCACTACAAAGACAATAACTTGAAATATATGCAGTAACTATATAAATTCTATTGAACATGTTAGAATAATCTTACAGGCTTCTATTAATATAAGATTGAATGTCAGCTATTGAATATAAAAATTTTCCAATCTGTGAAAAAATATTTGTAGACCCAGGTTGTGATTTAGTTCGACTTTGAAGTACACTATCACCAAAGAAATGCGCCAATTCCTTCATTATCCTTCTATAAAAGACAAATATGAAATAAAAATAACCAATTATTTAATATTTTAAATTATCTTACCGTCCAAATAAAACCGTAGCTCAAATCTTTGCTTTGAATATTCGGTAACAGTAAACATATGATTATAATTAATAAATAAATATGAAATTAATACTATTCCAATTGAACGAACTCCACCATCCACACCTTCACCAATCACCATCATCATCCAATTTATGACTGACGCTATTTATTAAAAAATGTTCAGTTTAATTAATTAATTTGCTAGTACCAATTTTATTTTGGTACAATTTATAACAGACGAACTTTAAATTTTTTGGGGCAATGTGAAAATCAAAAACAAAGATCTGATTTTATGTTATTTTTTAACGTAATGAAAATACAGGCGTGTAACGAACGTCTGCATACTGTAGTCATGTTATTTATCTACGTGCGCAGTAAAACATTATTCAAAATTATTCAATTTATGAATGGGTTACTAAAATAAAGGTTTTAACCAAAAATAGAAGGATTGACTACGATTATTTATTTTTTTTTCGGGCCGTATTATTTCCGATACAATGATCTGCGTTACATTTTATGGCGAATTTTTATCGCCGTTTTTCTCCGAGGGTAAAACATGTTTTAACTAAAATTAGAAATTTGTTTACGTTAAATAATAAAATATGCCTATAGAAGAATTTTTTGAAATTTTTTTTTTCAAATTTAATTAATATACAAAAATTAGAATTTTACGTGGGCCAATCTAAATTTAGGATTCATTTATTTTAACTTTTGACATATATTTTTATCAAAAATGGATTTAATTTATATATTTAACTTTTATTATTTTTTAAGCGTATCAGCTATCAGGTATGATACTCAGAAAATTTTTTGAAAAAAAAAATTTATTTTTTTAATACTATTTGTATATTTTAAGTATATTTGTGAGTATACCGAGTATAACAAGATTCTTAATTTATAATAATCATTTAATTATACAATGTATCGTCAAATTTCTGAGAACATAAAAAAAATTACTATGTAATTATTACAATTGTATTAGTGTAACGATTTTTTACACCTATACAATAGGTTTTATTTGTGGAAATATTCAACTCATACTCATTTATTTATCTACCAATTTCATTGAAGAACATGTTGATTAAAAATGTTTCTTATAATCTTAAAATTTTTCAAAAATTAAGCTTGTTTATTTTACATTAACATTTTTTTTTATTTTAGATTCTACTTAAATAGAGCTTTTAATATATAATGCTTTTAAATTAAAGTTTATTTAAATAATAGGATGTTAAAATACATAAATTATTTGAAATTTTGCGTATGTCTTACTATACTAAAACACAGTGAAATTCGACACATCAGACCAATCAAACCTTTTTCAAGAATTTGATATATTATGGAAAACGTGACTGCTTATTTATTGATGTAGATCAGTGCATCGGAAAAAATATGACCCGAAAAAAATTCATTTTTTTATTGTAACTTCTACTTTTGATTAAATATATTCCTTTTTAGTAATTCATTCATGGAATATTGAATAAAAAAAAATTTTTTTTTTTCAAAAAATAAATTTCTAAACATAACCTGCTGCGTATGAGGATAGAATAATTACCTCCTAACCAAATGGAAACTAAACTTAGTAATTTAAATATCTCAGATAAAGATACTGATACAATAAATACCAAAATTTGTTGTAAACCATTCACTAAAGAATTATGGTGTAAAGAATGCATTAATTCTTTAGAAAGATCAGCAGAAAATGGTGATAAAGTAGCAATGTTTAATTTAGCCAATAGATATAAAGATGGAGAAGGAACAGAAAAGGATTTAGAAAAAGCCCTTTATTGGTATCAAAAAGCAGCAGAAAAAGATCATATTAAAGCAATGAATAGTTTGGCCATATGTTATTATCATGGAGAAGGAACAGAAAAGAATTTAGTAACAGCCTTTTATTGGTATCAAAAAGCAGCAGAAAATGGCGAAGATGAAGCAATGTTTAATTTAGCCAATAGATATTATAATGGAGAAAGAACAGAAAAGAATTTAGAAAAAGCCTTTCATTGGTATCAAAAAGCAGCAGAAAATGGTTACACTAGTGCAATGTTTAATTTAGCAATATGTTATAAAAATGGAGAAGGAACAGAAAAGAATTTAGAAAAAGCCCTTTATTGGTATCAAAAAGCAGCAGAAAAAGATCATATTAAAGCAATGAATAGTTTAGCCATATGTTATTATCATGGAGAAGGAACAGAAAAGAATTTAGTAACAGCCTTTTATTGGTATCAAAAAGCAGCAGAAAATGGTGAAGGAGAAGCAATGTTTAATTTAGCCAATAGTTATAAATATGGAGAAGGAACAGAAAAGAATTTAGAAAAAGCCTTTCATTGGTATCAAAAAGCAGCAGAAAATGGTTACACTAGTGCAATGTTTAATTTAGCACATAGTTATAAAGATGGAGAAGGAACAGAAAAGAATTTAGAAAAAACCTTTCATTGGTATCAAAAAGCAGCAGAAAATGGTTACACTAGTGCAATGTTTAATTTAGCCATATGTTATAAAAATGGAGAAGGAACAGAAAAGATTTTAGAAAAAGCCTTTCATTGGTATCAAAAAGCAGCAGAAAATGGTTGCACTAATGCAATGTTTAATTTAGCCATATGTTATAAAAATGGAGAAGGAACAGAAAAGAATTTAGAAAAAACCTTTCATTGGTATCAAAAAGCGGCAGAAAAAGATTATATTTATGCAATGTTTAATTTAGCCATATTTTATAAAAATGGAGAAGGAACAGAAAAGATTTTAGAAAAAGCCTTTCATTGGTATCAAAAAGCAGCAGAAAGAGATCATATTGAAGCAATGAATAGTTTAGCTATATGCTATAAAAATGGAGAAGGAACAGAAAAGAATTTAGAAAAAGCCCTTCATTGGTATCAAAAAGCAGCAGAAAATGGTTGCACTAATGCAATGTTTAATTTAGCCATATGTTATGAAAAAGGAGAAGGAACAGAAAAGATTTTAGAAAAAGCCCTTTATTGGTATCAAAAAGCAGCAGAAAATGGTTGCACTAATGCAACGTATAATTTAGCCATATGTTATAAAAATGGAGAAGAAATAGAAAAGAATTTAAAAAAAGCCTTTCATTTGTATCAAAAAGCAGCAGAAAAAGATCATATTAGAGCAATGGATAGTTTAGCTATATGCTATAAAAATGGAGAAGGAACAGAAAAGAATTTAGAAAAAGCCTTTTATTGGTATCAAAAAGCAGCAGAAAAAGATTATATTTATGCAATGTTTGATTTAGCTGATAGTTATTATAATGGAGAAGGAACAGAAAGAAATTTAAAAAAAGCCTTTCATTGGTATCAAAAAGCAGCAGAAAATGGTTACACTAGTGCAATGTTTAATTTAGCCAATAGTTATAGAAATGGAGAAGGAACAGAAAAGCATTTAGAAAAAGCCCTTCATTGGTATCAAAAAGCAGCAGAAAATGGTCATACTAGTGCAATGTTTAATTTAGCCCATAGTTATAAATATGGAGAAGGAACAGAAAGGAATTTAGAAAAAGCCTTTCATTGGTATCAAAAAGCAGCAGAAAAAGATCATATTAACGCAATGTTTGGTTTAGCTATGTGCTATGAAAATGGAGTAGGAACAGAAAAGAATTTAGAAAAAGCCTTTCATTGGTATCAAAAAGCAGCAGAAAATGGTTACACTAGTGCAATGTTTAATTTAGCCAATAAATACAAAGATGGAGAAGGAACAGAAAAGAATTTAGAAAAAGCCTTTCATTGGTATCAAAAAACAGCAGAAAGAGATCATATTAAAGCAATGAATAATTTAGCCAATCGCTATTATAATGGAGAAGGAACAGTAAAGAATTTAGAAAAAGCCTTTTATTGGTATCAAAAAGCAGCAGAAAATGGTGAAATAGTAGCAATGAATACTTTAGCCAATCACTATTATAATGGAAAAGGTATAGAAAAGAATTTAGAAAAAGCCTTTCATTGGTATCAAAAAGCAGCAGAAAAAGATCATATTGAAGCAATGAATAGTTTAGCTATATGCTATGAAAATGGAGGAGGAACAGAAAAGAATTTAGAAAAAGCCTTTTATTGGTATCAAAAAGCAGCAGAAAATGATAAAGTAAATCCTAAAAATGAAGTTAAATCATGTAATGAATGCAAGCAACCATATACTGATTATCAGTGGTGCCAACAATGTAATACTAGACGATTTCAACAAGATTTTTCAAAATGGACTAGTAAAAATAAATTTATTGATGAATTTATTCAAGAAGCACAACTAAATGCTAAAAATAGTTATGGAATTTTAGAATGGATACCTTATAATAAATTGTCAAGTATTAGTTATTATAATAAAGGAGGATTTGGTGAAATCCATAAAGCTATCTGGTTAGATGGACCTATTTATAGTTGGAATTTTAAAAAACAACAATGGAATAGACAAATAGATTATGTTGTTATTCTTAAAATGCTTAATAATTCATCAAGTTTAGATAGTAAATTTCTGGATGAGGTATAGTATTTATTTTAATAGCAAATTTTATTTCTTTCGCAAAAAATTTAACAATTTTTTTATTGTCTATATAGTGGAAATATCACTATAATTGTCAAAAAAAATCATTTTCAAAATTTATTCAATTCTTTGGAATTACTCAAGATCCAAATAATTTAAATTATATAATTGTAATGAGTTATGCAAAAAAAGGAAGTTTAAGAAAATGTTTGTCTGATATAATTAAATTTAAGTGGCAAGACAAGTTACAATTATTGAAAACAATTATATTAGGACTTAAAGTAATTCACGAATCAAATTTAACTCATGGTGACTTTCATGATGGTAATGTTTTAATATCAGATAATTACAATGAGTTATTTATTATTGATTTGGGACTATGTAAACCTATAAGTGATTCTGGTAATAAGGTTAATGAAATTTATGGAGTTCTACCTTATATGGCTCCTGAAATATTAAGAAACAAACCTTATACCCCAGCAAGTGATATTTATAGTCTTTCAGTGATAATGTGGGAATTTACATCAGGTGCTCCTCCATTTTATCATGAAGCACATGATCATCACCTTAGCTTGGATATTTGTAGAGGAAAACGTCCCAAAATTATAGAAAATACTCCAAAATGCTATATAGATTTAATGGAAAAATGTTGGGATTCAAATCCTTCCAACAGACCAACCATAAGAATGCTTGAAAATATTATATCTGAATGGATTAGATGTATTAATAAATATTATGAAATAAACAGGGATGGAGAACATAACTTTTTAGTACCAAATGTTTATAATCAATTAAAAGATGATATGCTTGAATTTGTAGAAGCAAACAAAACGTTAGTACAAGAACAGGCAAATACTTCTATTATGCAATCTCATCCACAAGCATATTATACAAGTCGCAAATTTACTGAAATTTTAACTCAAGAAGGGACTCAAGGTCTTGATTGTATGATTGAAGATTAATGATCTTGTTATTTATTGAATTATTTATATTATGTAATTTACAATTTTGTAATAAAATAAATATTATTAAATATAAGTATAATAATTATTGAATAATGTTCGTTTATAAAATATTTTTAATTTATTAATTCTTATAAATTATAATGATTATGGTACATTTCACCAAAGTCTGTTTTGCAGAAACTCATTTTTACAGTCATTTCGCTAAAGGGAGGTTTTGGAAGTTTTGCAGAAGAGACATTTCATCAAGGGAATTTCGCTGACTCCTCCTCTGAATCATCTATTTTGTTGGAGACATTTTGCTTAAAATGTTAGTGATTGACATATTTCTTTAATTAAAAACAATTTAATTAGGGATGGATTGGTCCGGTCCAGTCCAGTCTGGTCCCAAAAAGACCAGTCTTTCAGCTAGGACCAGACTGGACCGGTCTTTTGACTGGTCTTTAAAGTTTTTAAATTATCTTATTTATAACAGCGGTATTCTTTGAAATGTAGGTCGCACAAAAAATTATGACATTAATTTATTATTTATTACCTTTGTTTCATTGCAAACTAAGTATGACCCAAATAAAATCTCAAAGTTTAAGAGTAAAAATACCGGAAAGAATTTTAAAACCTTATACAACTATCGAAATATGAAAAAAAATTGTCAATTGACGCTGATCATGTAACACAAAATAATTGCATATACGAAAAAAAATTATTTCTCGTACTTTGACATCTTTAAAGCATCAATGAGAAATCAAATGATATTGATATTTAAAATTTTGATATTTCAGAATGAAAACTTTATTAATAATATATAATTTATCATTTTTATATTGGATAAAAAATTTTATGTAGTCAGTCCCAGTCCGGACTGGTCCTCAAATCTCGGACCGAAGACCATGAAGACCGGTCCCAAGACTGATACAGGACCGGTCTTTGCTGGGACTGATCCAACTCTAAATTTAATACAAAGAAAATAATAAATTTTCAAAGAACAAATTCTCTTTTTCGCTTATTCCAGAAAATTGGGAGTATGATGATTTCATTATCTTAAATTTAAGATCAAATAAAATTAATAAAAAAAAATGAGTTGATATAATGTATAAATAATTCATTATCTTTAAAAAAAAAAGAAAGTTAAGAAGTTCTATATCTTTGGCAAAATGTCTTTCAGCAAATACTAGATTAATTTGAATTAGTATTTTTTTTTTTTCATATTTAATTATAATTATTAAATATTAAATTAATATAAAATAAATTTATTTATTTCAAATTATGTACGATGATAAATGAAAATGGAATTTAAAATTCTATAATCACTATACTGATTTACTATCTATCAACCTCTTTATCTACAATATAAAATAGCTTATCAATCTCAATTGGGAAAGGGAGATATAGTCTAAGTTGATTCAGAAAGACTAGCATAAATTATACAACTTCAATAAATAAATTTTTATGATAATACTTAGGTGTAAAGTTGCTATTATAGTTGGTATCCAAGTCCATTTCACTAAAACTCATTTTTCTGAAGAAATTTTGCCATAAATGTTTCACCTAAGTGCCATTTCACCAACAAACAATTTCCCGAATGGACATTCTCACTATTATTAAAAAAAAAGGAAAGAAACCTGAACAACCAAGGAATTTATGAAACATGATAATAGAAAAAACTATTGTGTACCAATCAAATAAGCAAGTGAAGGAAAAGCCAACTGGAACAATATCCAAATCTGGATCCATTAAGATAAATTTCTTATTAAGAAATAATCGTTAAAATTTTATTTTTTTATAATAAAGTTATATAATTATTAATGGATTTTATATATTTTAATGATAAAAGCCACCAATTTAAGTTCGTTTAATATGACCACGTCATAAAGCATAGTGTCACATGATTATGTGACATAATCTTTTTTTATGCTTTTTTTCTAAAAACTTCATTATAAATATTTAATTTTACTATTGTTCATCTATTCTCCCATTCTTTCCCCTCTTAAATACATGATATACTTTCAAATTGGTATGGTAAAGCCTAATGTTTTTTTAAAAAATTAAAAGCTCCATGTTACTATTGGTTAAACTACTGAATTAGAAGAAATGGGTTAAAAAATAATTTATATGGATAATTTAGGAAAAAGAAAATGAGCATACAAATATGAGGAGAACGCAATGAACCTGGATAGGAAGTTTTTGATGTCAACCTTGTAATGCTAAAAGATTTTGAGAAAATTTTAAAAATTGGATTAATTAAAATAAAGAAATTGATGAATTAATTCAAAATTGTAAAATTTTATACTTTACAAAATATTTTGAATGGATACCTTACTTATAAAATTTCTAAAGATATTACAAGATATTACTATATTACAAGTTGCGAATTTAATAAAATTTATTTGGTTAAGTAGTATGAAGGATACATTAGGTGTCGGGTATTGAGAATCAGAACTGATAAAAAATTCGTATTTCACGGTTGCATTAAAAGTTTTAATAATTCCTTTGATACAACAAAGATGAAATAATTCGAAATCTATTTTACTTCATATATACAATTTTTTTGTAACAAATATGATTTTTTATATATGTCTTTTCCCCTCATCCTTTAATGTTCATATTAGATTAAATCCATCTTCTTATTTATTTTGAAGACGTTGTTAGATGTTTTGTGTAACTCAAGATCCAATTACTAAAATTTATATTATGGTTTTAAGATATTGTAAAAATAGTAATTTAATAAATTGTTTAAGTATATAAATTGCAAGAGTCATTCAGGAAATATACTAGTTTTTTCATATATAACGTGTCAACCAGTAAATGGTAAAACAGCTGGTAAAACGGTTGAAGAAGGAATGGAATTTATGGAGTATTACCTTATATTGCACCAGAAGGTTTACGTAGTCATCAATATACATAAGGAGCAGATATTTAATTATTTGGAATAATAATAGATGAATTTCTTTCTTAAAAAAATTCCTTATAATCATATTTCTAATGATGAATTTTAAAGTATGTAAAGGAGTTAAACCAAAATTCTAAAGACATACCAAAATTATTGTAGGTTTGATAATGAGATGCTGAAAAAGAAAAATAGGCTAACCATTGAAGAGTTACATCAAGATATTAAAAAACTGAAATAATAAAATTTAAAATAAAGGTAGTAGAGATAGTTAAGATAGTGAATTAAAAAGTGAAATGTGTTTCAAATAAAAGAATGTGATAAAATTGAAGAAAAAAAATTTAAAAGCGGATTAAGATAAATTCAAAAATATTCAAACACAACCAAAAGCAACTTATGCTTGCATCTAGCAGACATTAAATTACAAAAATCTCCATAGTGTTAACTATAATATTTGATCAATATCAATATCGGCAAAGATATAATAGATTCCAAACGTTTAATAATTCAACATAAATATTCTTTATATAATAATAACATTATTGTAATGCTGGTTGGAATTTTATAATTGACTTATACTTGGTGCTATTTCTGCATATCTACTGTAGTATATCAATATATTATTTAGTTAAAGGAATAAATTAAAAAATAGTAAAAGATTCTGTCGTAATTAATTTTAATATATTTTGAAGTAATTAAACTTTGATAATTTAGATTTTTGAGAATGATCAGCTGATAAAATCTTGGTAAGACAAGCCGCAGATTGTGCAGATTGGCGTAACGAATGAATGGGTTGTACATCAAATATCTAATTTGGTCGAATATGAAACAAATGTAAATATTGGCGTAAATATTACAGTATAAAGTTATATTATAAAAAAAAATATTTAAATACTGTCTTACCACAATTAAAACCTTATTCTTTTTAACGAAATGTCTACTCAATTTTTTACAAAATTAAGTCAAAATTATATTGAATTATTAAAAGATGATGAATATTATGATATTACAATTGAAGTTGGTGAAGATCCTAACGTAAAAATATTTCGTGCTCACATGAATATTTTGTGTTACCGTTCTCCATATTTACGACGAATTTTATCTTCCAATAAAAAAAACAACAATAACGTATTAACTCACATAAAATTATCAAATATTTCACCGAAAATATTTCAAAATATTTTAGAGTAAGTAAATAATATATTCTATATTAACGGATAATAAATAACATTCATGAAATTTTTGTTATATAGATATATTTATGGCGGTGTTCTATCGTTGAATGATTATGACATTTCAGATTCTCTTAAAGTTTTGGCCGCTGCAGATAACCTCCATCTTCAAGAATTAGTTGATTATTTACAAAAATATTTAATTGAAAATAAGTCAGATTTGATAGAACAACATTTTGGAATGATTCAACAAATTTCTTCACAATCTAATAATTTATTAGAACTTCAAGAGTTTTGTACAAATTTAATGGTTCAATCACCCCAAAAAATATTCAAATCTTTTGATTTCACCAAACTTTCTGAAAAATCTTTAATTTCGCTTATTAAAAATGATGATTTACAAATGAAAGAAATCGAAGTGTGGGAACATGTATTAAAATGGGGTCTTGCACAAAATTTAACTCTCATTCCGGATCCTAAAACTTGGTCAGATGATGATTTCAAAACGATGAAAAATATTTTACAACACTGTTTGCCTTTAATTAGATTTTTTAGTTTATCGTCTAGAGAATTCTCACAAAAAGTTCGTCCATATCAAAAACTCTTAGATCAACAATTATATGAAGATTTATTGAATTCTTATTTGGAACCTGGTGGTGTGTCAAAATACAACGTTTTACGCCCAAGAAAAATTAAGAATGATGAAATTAAAATTGTCGATTCCCAAATTATTGATTCAAAAATTGTAGATTCTAATATTATTTCAACCGTTTCAAAATGGGTTGATAAAGTAGCTATAAATAATGATAATTATGAGGAATTATATTTACCATACAAATTTGAATTATTATTAAGAGGAAGTCGAGATGGATTTACTCCTAAAAAATTTCATGAATTATGCGATGGCAAAGCTAATACTGTTACATTTATTAAAGTAAAAGGAAATGAAGAAGTTCTTGGTGGATATAATCCTATGAAGTGGGAAACTACTGGCAAATGGTGTTATACTAATAAAAGTTTTATTTTTTCTTTTAAAAATAAGAATATTAAAGATGCAATTTTAAGTAATGTAAGAGACGCATGGCAAGCATTAGATTATAGCAGATCATGTGGTCCACAGTTCGGCCAAGATCTTAACATAAGTTCTAAAAATACTAAATCTTTTAATGTAACTTATTGTAGAAAAGTGATGTATGAAAGAAATATAAGAGACACTGAAGATAAATTTTCAATAGAAGATTATGAAGTATTTCAAATAATAAGAAGCTAACTACTGTATATATAGATAATTTCTTGTTAAATAAAAAAAATAAAACTGAAGTTCTATATATATGAGACCAAATCTTGGCTTCTTTTTGATAATTATTAATCACGTTTGTTTTTTATTTGTTAAAGACAAAACCAAATTAATATTTACAGTATAAAGGATATAATGAGACTTAATGCTGTTACATTTTTATAAATGAAATTCTTGGTAGTGGTTTAGCATTTTAGGGATTTAAAAAATTTATTGAAGATGTTCGTATTTATTAATTTGTACTTATTAAATATTCTAATAATACGGAATATAAATTTCGTTTCCCTCGCATGTTTTCCCTCCTTTTAGCTCAAACTTTATTTATTCTTTAGAAGTAAAACAATTTTAATTTCAGTGTTCAGCGTTTTCTTAATTTAATTTGAAACTCCAAAATTTTTTTTTCATCGTCTTTTTTTTTTCTTAGCCAACTTCACTCGCAATCAATTCAATAAAAAATTTTGTAATTTTATGAAAGAATCATTTTCAAAACTTGTTTGATATATCATGTTAAAATTTTGTTCCATTAGTTTTTTTTGTTTCTAATCAAAAATAATGTAAATGAAGGATTTAATGCTTTAAAACAAAGTTCACCGGCAGCGATCAAGATTTTAATGATGTCTGAAGTATCGTATTCCTCTAAAGAAAGCCTCCTTCCATTAGTTAATATACATAAAAAAAAAATTTAAATAGTAACATAAAAATTATTTATTTTTTATTTTTATACAAATTTCCTATTTTAATTCTCAAGATTATTTGAAAAATTTTAGGTAAAATATTTGGTAATTTAATATGTAAAAGAATTCCATCATTTTTTTTGTTAACATCAGTTGATAATATTCTTCTATGTGCACGACAATATAATTTTGGTAAAAATGGTAAAAATTCATCATCATATATTATAAAGAAAGAAATATGGCAGTCGGCTAGTAAATTTATATATGGTAATTCCATTTAAATTCCAATCATCCTGTCGGATATTTACAAATTTTGATTTAGTAAAAATTGAATTGTGCTGTGCTAAATCCTGATTGTTAATATCGAACTGACTAAAATAATCGTCAATTGTGGAAATAATTTCGTTTCTCGAATTAAAGACCAATCTATGAAATATTGGATGAGGTATATTGTTATTTGTTACCATCTCATTATTGGCTTCATCCTTAGAGCTAGATAATTCACTCTGTTTCAGATTCTGTTTCAAAATATACAATACTCACTTGGACTAATGAAGTCACAAGTTTCTATATCCATATTTTGTTTGGAAAACATGGTTATTATAACCTCTCCATCTGAATTAATTTCAGTAAATTCAGGGAGTAATAATTCATAAAATGTATATAATGGAGAAGACGGTACATCATTGCCATTACGATTCATAATGCAGAAAAACAAGCAATAAAAAATGAAATTTTATGCTAGTATCATTATTTTGCCAAATTCAGCAATCATGTATTAACTTTGTAAGGTGTATTGTTAAATTTTGTAACTTCGCTGCAATATTATTACTTTAGAATATCAGGCTTATTTTTTATGCTATAACCATTTCTACAAGTATTGCATGAAATGTGCTACTGTAATATTCATTAGCAGTTATGTTGTAATCTATTTTTTTTGTATAAAATCAATAAAGAATCTGTATACTACATAACGGTAAATAAAAACTAATGTCTAATTCATTATTATTAGTAATCAATCAATATCCAAAAAGTTGAATAATATAAGGCATGGTAAACACTCATATTTGCAACAAGCTGTCCGTATGTCGATGAAGGAATAAATGTTTTGCGTAAAAAACGCTCAATTAGCTTCTGTTTCATTTCAGTAATAGGCATTTCATCTGCGAAATCAGTAAACAGCAATATCATTGGTTACTGTATTGGTTATATCCGTCTTAGAACGCGTTTTGTAAGTCCAAAGCATTAGAGTCTTATTAATATTAGCTGATATATCGACTTGAAATGATTATAATTTAAATCTGATGACTCGGCAATATTGAGTTGCAGTACATAATCTAGTATAACTGCCCCAGATGCACCCTCAAAAAATTCTGCATACGGCATTATGTACAGTACGAACATATGAAAGTAAACAATGACGTATAAGGGTGACAAATAAGATTTTACCTACTCAATAAAACAGCCCCTCAGATAAATATAAACAGTGGAAACGTAGTGGGTGTGATGCCTGTAATGATTTAAAAGTATTGCAGAATATTTTTGGGTGCAGCTGGGCTAGATATCTAGTAATGATACAATAATGGCACAGCTAAATCATTGCTTCGCAGTTCAAAAACGTGTAAAATGCTCCGCCATTCGAAAATGTTAGTCAATAAATAATTTAACGTTAACGAAATAAATGTTTTTTACCATTTTTATTAAAAAACACTGCGAAAATGTTTATTAATAAATAATATAATAAAAAAAGTGGTTCACAGCGTTTTTTTTAACATTTTAATAAAATGTTGTGAGATAACAATTTTAAAAAAAAAAACGCTACACTACGTTCTTTGATAATAATTTGATAAAAACATTTTTACTAAATTTATATTCATACATTTTTATTATTTATATATTATAAATAAAATATAATAAGCAGTGAATGAAGAAAATCTAAGTAATAATTCTATAGTATGGTGAGAGTTTAACAAATTCTTTCTTTTTGACAAGAGTAATGATAAAGTCCCAGCCTAGATTAAATTATATATTTTAAATTATATACAGCCGACCCTTCTATAATCACACCCTTCGGGACCACCAAATGGCGTGGTTATATAGAGGTGTGCTTATATGCATATAATCACATATATATAAAATTTATTATTGGTATGATTATACACAAAGATTTACAATTGAGAATATTATTACTACGTGTAATTTTTATTTAAATATATATTTATAATAATTTAATAAATATTAAAAAAGGTTTGTTGAAAATAAAATTATCTTAAAAAAACTTATAATTTCCCGCCATCCCTTCCCGTCTATTACATAGTTTTTTTACGAAACACAGAACTTAAAATTTGCATCGTTACATAAATGCATTTTTTAGTTTTCTTATATGACCCTAATAATTCAGTTACGCAAAAATACTAATTTATTTACTATAAAACTATATTATAATTATTATATAAAACTAATAAAAGTATAAACGTACAATATGACTTATTAATCTTGTTTTTCAAAAAACTATCAAGAGTGCTTTGTTAAACTCTTTAACTCTTATTATTCGTAAATATTTTCTAAAAATACGCAAATCAAAATAATTAATAAATGTTTTCAATGCATTAACTCCTTCCTTATCTGATATTAATTGTATTTCTTCATCCGAAGTATCTTCATCTCCAATTTCTTCATCATATATTAATTATTTGTTCATCAGTAGTAAGATGCTCTTCAGTTAAAATTTCACTATCAAATTCCTTAAAAAATTCTCGTAAAAGATCAGCTTCCGGAAGACAATCAAAATTGATTTCAATATCAGAATCATTTAAACTATCCGTCTCTTGTAAATTTTCAACGTCATCTATAATATAATCAGAAGATGGTAGAATACCAGTTTTAATCCAACAATTTCGTATAGTTGATTGACACTATTCCATGCTTCGGCAATATAATCTATCGCTTCTTTGATATTTAATTTATTTCTAATATAGGATACAAATTAATTAAGAAATTATAAATAAATTAAATAAAAAATATAAGTTTAACTTACTTTTCACAATCCATTCCATTATCAAATTGCCAGATTAAATGTAAGCAAAATTCTCGTTAATATCTGGATTTAAAGCTATGGATAATTCCTGCATCCATTGGTTGAAGATGAGCAGTAGTATTTGGAGGAAGATAAACAAGTTCAATATTAGTAAGCTTAATATCAGGTTTTTTTTTAATAGGTTTCTTTTTTGATTTTTTCTGATTTTGAGCTGAATGAGATGATTCTGCAACTTCTCCTTCTGTATTATGATCATCATCACTTAAATCAGAATTATTTTCGCTAAATAGAATGAATTAAAATGCAATCCAGCATTATCAACAAGAAGTAAAATTTTTCGATCCATTGTACGAACCAAATTATCGAGATAATGAAGCCATTCAACAAAAATATCTGATCCCGTCCAGGCTTTTGAATTAGCACGGTAAATTACAGGAAGACTTGATCTATTTATATTTTTAAAACAACTAATGTGGATTAAGTGACTTTTCGATTACAAGAGGAGGAAATTTGTGTGAGCCATAAGAATTACTACATAAAAGAACTGAAAGTCAGTTTTTATCCTAACTTATAATTATAAACAGATAAAGTTTAATCTTAAATAACAATTTAAAAATAATTAATTTCTGTTTCTGTTAAAACTTACTTTTTTTCGTCTAGAAATTTTTCCTGTACTAAGTGTTTGATTAGGTTCCATCCGAAAAAAAAAGGCTGCATTATAAATATCCTTTTCATCATATTTAGCTAAAAGTGTACGTAAACGTAAACGTTCTTATGGGAGAGTCTCTAATGGAGAACTATTGGCTTCTCCCGAAAAATGAACTCTTTGAAGATCATTTTGCAACTTAAACCTATAAATCAAACCATTAGTACATTTTAGTTGGTCTTCAATATTTAATAACTTGGCAAACTCTATTCCTTTAAGTTGTAATATTGAGTTCGATAAAGGAAGGCCTGCCGCTGTTGCTTGTGAAGTCCAAATTTGCATAACTTTTTCAAGTTCTGGAAATTGAACAGAATGGTTGTGGTAAATATGTGAAGTTTGTGAAATAGATAAAACTTTTCATGTTCCTTTTATATTTTACTAATAGTTGTTCTATCAATATTTAAATCTTGATATTTTTCGTTAAAAAATAATGCAATGTTGCCTTGACTTATATTAGGATTGCTTTCATATATTCACAAATTTCTTTTTTATATTAATACTAATAGCAGTACGTGTATTTTTTGATTTTTCTGAACAAATAGGTGGCATGTTAAACAAAGTAATGAAGTATAAATTGCATATTACGTGTACTGCGTATACTGCGCATAGTGTAATATTTTATAGATTATCAAGTTGTACAATTTATTGTGATTGTATAAGGGGATATAATTTTACTGTGATTATATAGAAGGAAATTTTCTTATATTTACTATAAGATGGGACCGAAAAATTATGTGATTATATTTATACATATATTGTGACTATAAAAAAGGAATTTTATTATTAAAATAACCGGGACTAATGAATAGTGTGATTAAAAAAAGGAAGTGATTATATTGGAGGCGACTATAGAGGGGTACGACTGTACCATATTTCTATAAATTACAGCATCAATTTTTTGCATTCCGTCTTGATAAGTATTGTCACAATATTTTCATAACCTAATCTTTAATAAAGTGACACTATATTTATTTTAAAAAATGTCGAACCTGACGTTTTTCATTAAAAAAAAAAATAATTAAGTGTATAATAATTTTGATAAACGAAATATAACCGTATAATAGGAAATTTTATTATTTTGAAAGAAAATGTTAGCAATAAATCCACTATTGAAGCTATTATTAGTAATAATTCACCAATAATGGGGTTAAAAAAAATAGATAATTGCTAGTATATTTATTATTAGTAACTTATTTCTTAATTTTAATAACAGTTAATAATATTTTCAAATCTTGTATTTTATTTGTTCAATTACAAACTAATTTTTATATTTATGTAAAAAAAAAAATTACATATACTCTATAATTAGTGTTGAACAAAATACAATGATATCAACAAAAAAAAATAATAATATCCCAATTATAAAATTGTGTTAATAGTTAATATTGGGCTTAAGTTAGTTGCATCTTATCTAATATAAGGAGTTTGGTATCAAATTATAGTTAGAACATGAATTTTCACAATTGTGTTACACCTTTTATGTTTTATATTCATCACTTTTCTTTAGATGAACTTTATAAAATGTATTTTATATTTGGTGTAGATGCATGTTCTAATTGACTTATTTTTCATTTTGTTCCCTATAAATTGATTTATAATTTAATAAATTTTCAATAAAAATAAAACAATAATTTAAATAAATATTTACATACTCCGTAAAATCAGTAATTTCTACTGAACAATTGTTGTAACTATCATCATGTTTTTGGAAGTTCTTTTGTAAATTGATTGAGTAATCGAGAAGTATAACAAGCTTGTGGATGAATTGATTGACTATTTCCAGTAGATAAAATATTTGTTTTTCTATATTCTTCTGCTTTTTCAATTTGCTTATTAATTTCTTTATCTTCACAACTAAGTTTAGGGATCAATTTTTCTATTTCAATAGCACTTGGTCTCTTATCTGGATCTGGATCCCAACAATTTTTCATTAACTCAATATAAAATTTTGGTGCTTCTTGTTCATTTATTTCAGGTCTAATTCCATTACATATATTTAATGCTAAACCACTATCATGAGCACGATTGGCAAAAGGTTGTCTTCCAGTTGCAATATAATACATAATCATACCAAAACTATATACATCTGCTGCTTGATTATATGGCTTTCCTCTTAATACTTCAGGAGCTACAAATGGCATAACTCCATAAATTTTTGTTTTGTCTATATTACTAACTTCTCCACATAATCCCATATCTGAAATATATATATCATGTGAAGAATTTCCAGAGTAACCATAATAGGAATTATATCCAATTGATACCAATATATTTCCTGTATGGAAATCACGGTGGGCTAATTTATTTTCATGAATGTTTTTAAGACCTTTAACAATCTGACTTAGTACATCCAATTTTTCATTCCAACGGTAACTCCTAATGATATTGTTATTCTCATTATTAAGATTTCCACCACTTGCATATTCAAATACAATAATATAGTCATTTGTATCTGGATTTTGGGATATCCCATATATTTTGAGGATTCCATCATTAAAATTAATAGAGTATGCATTAACCTATCAAAAAGTAAAAACAATCATTATTCAAAAGTGTTTAATGAAGTCTAAAAAAAATAAAAAAAATAAATTTCATACCTCATTTAAAAATTCATTAGTAATATTTTGTGAATTATATAAGCATTTTAAAGCAACTTCTTTATTTGGTGTAGTTCTTTTTAATTCCATATCATATTTTAATGGACCATCTTTCCATATTGCTAAATAGACTGTAGAAAATCCACCTTTACCTATTTCTTTAATATTATTAAACTGGTCATATGGTATCCATTCAACAATTATATCATTATAATTGTTAATTTTTAATTGCATATTTTGAACAAAATTATCAATTCTTTCATTTCCACTAGTCCAATATACAAAATTTTGTTTTAACCCATTTATTTGACATGGTTTACACCATTTATGATAATATATTTCTGTATATTTTTTACCACAGTTTTTGCAATAATAACCATCTTGAAATACAATAACATATTCATTTGTATTTAGATTTTGGGATATTCCATATATTTTAGGAATATTATCTACATAAACTATATCATCTACTTTAATGGAATATGCTTTAGCCTGTTAAATGAAAAGGTTGTTATAATAAAGTACTTTTAAGGATTAAATTATAAAAATTAGAAATTTCATACCTCATTTAGCAAGTTACTAATAACATTTTGAGAATTATTCAAACATTTTAAGGTGACTTCTTTATTAGGTTCTCTTTCATATTTTATTTCTTTTTCATCATATTTTAATAAACCATTCTTCCATATTGCTGTAGCAATGCCATCTTTGCCTATTTTTACAACATTATTAAATTGGTCATAAGGTATCCATTCAACAATTATATCACTAGTACTTTCAATTTTAAATTGCATTTCTTGAATGAATTCATCAATTTTTTCATTTCTACTAGTCCTGTTTGTAAAATTTTGTTTTAAATTATTTATTTGACATGGTTTACACCATTTTCCCCATATTACTGTATATATTTCACCACATTCTTTGCAATAACTATTATTAAGTACTATAATATAATCTTTTGTATCTGGATTTTGGGATATTCCATATATTTTAGGAATATCATATTCATAATTTAATTTAATGGAATATGCTTTAGCCTGTTAAATATAAAAGTTGTTATAAAAAAGTACTTTTAAGGATTAAATTACAAAAATTAGAAGTTTCATACCTTAATTAGCAAGTCACTAATTACATTTTGAGAATTATTTAAGCATTTTAAAATGACTTCTTTATTAGGTTCTCTTTCATATTTTATTTCTTTTTCATCATATTTTAATAAACCATTCTTCCATATTGCTGTAGCAACGCCATCTTTATTTGTTTTTTTAACATTATTGAATTGGTTATAAGGTATCCATTCAACAATTATATTATAACTACCTTCAATTTTCAATTGCATTTCTTGAATGAATTCATCAATTTTTTTATTTCCACTAGTCCAGTTTGCAAGATTTAGTTCTAAATTATTTATTTGACATGGTTTACACCATTTATAGATTATGTATATTTCACTACATTCTTTGCAAAAACTATTATCAAGTACTATAATATAATCATTTGTATCTGGATTTTGGGATATTCCATATATTTTAGGAATATTATATTCATCTACTTTAATGGAATATGCTTTAGCCTGTTAATATAAAAATTGTTATAATAAAAGTACTTTAAGACTAAATTACAAAAAAAATAGAAGTTTCATACCTCATTTAGCAAGTCGCTAATAACATATTGAGAATTATTCAAGAATTTTAAAGTGACTTCTGTATTAGTTCTTCTTTCATGTTTCCCTTCTTTTATATTATATTTTAATAAACCATCCTTCCATATTGCTGTAGCAAAACCATCCTTGTTTGTTTTTTTAACATTATTGAATTGGTTGTAAGGTATCCATTCAACAATTATATCACCAGTACTTTCAATTTTAGATTGCATCTTTTGAATAAAATTATCAATCTTTTCATTTCCACTAGTCCAGTTCGTGAAATTTTTTTCTAAGTTATTTATTACACATGGTCTACACCATTTTTCATCAACAGTTATATATATTTTACCACAGCTTTCACATATAATATCATTTTGAGATGACATGATTTAGGATTTTTTTTTTTAAAAAAATAATCGGCGTTAATTAAAGTACACAAATATGCGATGATTGTTACAAAATTTAAATCGAATTGAAAATCATGTGATAATAATCACGCCATTTTTCTTTAAGTGTAACATAACACCTGATACTCAATAAATTTGTCATACAGTACAATGCAGATCAAAATAAAATCATTTGGCTCACTTGATGGCCAACATTACGTTAATTTTGCCAAATGATCGACATTCCGAAAGTGAGTCAAATCCGCATATAAATGACACAAAACTTTCTTAATAAATAGTAGATTTTAGGTTACACTTTTACAATTATATTAATAGAAAAATACCTATATATATATTGTTCGGGGTCCTACGTTAATTTCGCAAGAAGCAGAAATCGTTAAAGACGTTTAATTTCATTATAAAACGGTTAAAAAAAAAATAGTAGTTAAAAAAAATAGTAGTTTAAAAATACGCTAATACTTATTTAGATTTAAAAAATTTTACAAGGGGGGGTGGGAAATAAGAATTATATAATAATATACTTATCTAAATTCTAAATGGTGAGATTTTTGGATATTCTTCATCAAAAATTCCTTATCAATTATACATTTTTATTTCGTTATTTAGAACAGGTTGTGAATATATCGAGGATAAATAAAAAGGATATTACTAAAGCTTACAAATTAATAATTGAAAATTTTATTGTAAGTTTAATAGATATCTTAAAAAATTAAGTGTAATTTGTAGAAGTTGGCGATATATTTTTCATAAAAGTTACTAGCACTTAATTTGCGAAATACTAATATATTTTCAGTTCAGTTCTTACTTTACGATTATTACAACTGGGAAACTTTAGCAATGACCACATTAAGGGTAAAAAAATTTGGTGAAACTTTCAATTATCATACCAAATAAATAATCAATTTGAAAAGCGAACATATAATAAATTGCGAATATACTGTAATAATACTTATTGCTCATTGCTTAATTTTCTCTTCATGTAATTAGTGTACAGTGGGTGTGCGCACACCACCATAGGTTGTTTGCTGTGCATACTAATATAATATTGTTTAACATGTTGCACAAAAAAAAACATAAAAATGAATATAAAATAAAAATTTGGCAAAATTTTAAAGTATACAATACATTAAATAAAAAGGGAATAAAGGATAACATTATTTGTATTGAAATTATTTAGTACTTCACAGGTCATCCTCGGTAAATCTCTTTTTCACAACATCCGAGAATAGAAAATATTAAACAGGAATGACCATGATGAGCATTATCGTTATTGATAAAACAAACTTGAAACTTTCATATGTAACTTGAATAAAATTCTAAAATTGAGTTTTTAAAATTTGCTGTGCCACTTTCGAAAAAAAAGAATGACAACTAAACTAATAAGTTAATTTATGATTAATTTTTGATTCTATTTCTATTTTAATAATTTTATTTACTATGCATTTTAATTGTTGCTTATAAATAGCATTTTTAAATAAAACCCAGTTTAAAACTAATTAAATAAAATAACTCGTTGATTATACCCAACAGATTATTACATCAAGCTCATTTGAGAAGCTTGTTTTAAGCTTAAGATGTATTGAACAAACTCAAGCCAATTACTTTGAGAAATTTAACATTACCGTATATTATATATATGGAAATTTCTCATTTATAATTATTTACAATTTTTAATTGTTAAAATTAGCTTTTGCTACTGTAATAACATGAATTACCCGGATAATCAATTTAATAAAATACTCTATAAATTTTTTCAGAAATAGTCTCATATGGAAACCGGGTTCAAATGATCGACAAATCAAATCACAATGGAATAACTTTCTTAGAATATACTAGTAATTATAATTTTTCCAACATTGATAATATCATCATTGTACAGTATGTATTGTCTGAAAAATAATAATAATTGCAGGTACTGTCAATTTTTACTTTATCAAATTTTCATTTTGCATAGTTTGGCCCATTTTCTGTATTTAAATTGTTTCTATACAAATTTACAAATTCCAATTTTCAATTTTTTATAGGCAACTTGATAGAAATATTAGTTTGAATACTTGCTTGATATTTATTGTTATTATGTTATTATGCAGCCAAATAGGACCACGTCGTTTTTAACATACTGATATTTTTTAGATAAATTATTAATGCATAAAATATCTTTGATATTTTTGACGCATTGCGTCATTTAGATTAATATCACTCGTTAATTTTTAAAGGTAAAATACCTATTGTTTACTATTCTTGCACAATAACACAGTTATTGAAGCTATAAATAAACTAGATTCTCTCACAGAAGGCAGTATAACTGCCGAGTATTCAGAGGAACTGAGATTATCCCATAACTTTCCGAGTTGTGGCTCATGCTTGGTTGTCAAGAATTATACTATAGGCGCATATATAGCACTGCAAGTTATTCTTTTAATATCTTGCAGATTCATAATTATATTTATTACTTGTATTGATAGGATTTTGATTTTATTCTTATCGAATTCTAGCAAAAGGATTACTTGACCTTATAACGTAAACCACTGCAGGGTTGGCCAAAACTGCGGTTATTCCATTGAGCACCTGTTTAACTTGCGTATATAGAAGATAATGTACTTGTTTAACATTTTGAGGACTGCAGTTATCTCATAGCTAAAAGGCTGTAGTTCATGATAAGTTGTCAAGAGTGTACATTATGCGCTCAATCACTTACCGACTTGACTTTTTTTATGTCAAGAATGCATTTGTTAGAAGAATGGGCCACAGAAAAAAATATATATAATTCATATTTATGCGTATAAAACTTTATTGATTTTTGATGCTATCAATGAGGGAGGGAGTACGCTTATCCTAGACCAGTTAATGCGAGTCCCAGCATCAAGTTATTTCTTTGCTCTCACATTTCGGGGAATATTGTATCTATAACTAACAAAATTATTTCTCTATCTATACGTCTATCTACTTTCCTATCATAACTAATTTTGTTTCTACCCATATACACCATACAGGAAATTTCATTTTAACCAAGTTCCACAAGAGAATCGACCCTAAATCATAAATTCGGGTGATTAGCAACTGAAGTAAACGAAATAACAATGCAATCTTTCCTTTTCGATTCACACTTATCGCTACGATTCATTTTCACAACATTCCATGCCGCCTCAAATTCAAATAATTTGTTTCTCTTGACTTTAGTCAATTTTTTTATCGCTAGAACGATACTGCGCCAAATTCCCCGGCTGAAATTACAGTCATGAGATTTTTTTCTTCGTAGTAGTATTTCATTGCGCCAATGAGACATCATCATCCAGATTTTCTCTGCGAATATCAAATATGCAGGAAGGATCAAGAAAAGTAATATATCCTTAAAATCTACATTATAAATTCGAAAAAAATGATTAATATCGTGATGATGTGAATCTAGAATCAAGCCGAGAAATCAAACCAACATTATACGAGTTCGTTTGATTGTTGATATTGATGATGGTAAGTTTGATCTGTTTGAACTTTTCGCCTGATTTTGTTTTATTTGCATAAGGCGGATAAAAGGATTTACTGACAGTGACATCACCTTTTATATAATTCGCATGGTCGACTTTGGAATACGCTTTTGGGGAAATTATGTTAATATAATCACATCAACGAAAATTTGATCAACAGAACCGCTTAAATTAATAAAAAAAAGCTTATTATCAAGGCCCTTTTTAATAATAATATACGTACTTATTCCCGTAATACGTGTGACGAACTGACGATTCACGTCTATACTAAATTTTTCTAATGTTACCGCGCATTTATTATTAAGTTCTGGATCAATGATCTCTCGTTACACGCTCGCTTCACATCATAACCCACTCCATTATATGTCTGAATTTGGCAAATTAATCGTGCCTACTTTATTGTAAATAAAAAAAATATTATTGTATGCGAAAATCTTACGTTGCACGAATATCTTCTGCTAAATCCAATGCTATGATCGCGAACTTGAATTTATTGCTTGAATTGCTGTAGGCAAGACAATATTCTGTTCCATTTCTATACCATTCGTCATGTAACCCATAATTCCCAGGCTGAGAAAATGCAAAATTATAATCATCAAACCTGATTCAGAATTAATTATCAAATCCGTGTTAGTGCATTTCACAACCGAAAAGCTTTGGAGGGATTGGTTTTCGTAAGTGATACTGTAGGCTTGAAATCAGTTTTGCTGATTCAGGGGTTATATCATATCTTCAAGAACTTACGAGTTTAGGAAAAACTTAATAATCGGTACTACATGAAAATAAATTTGTTATTGAAGAGGAAATTATTAAGTTATTAATAAATACGTCTAATAGGACCCAAAATATATATGTAGGGGTAAGGCGTCGCCATCATAGAAATTTTACGGGGTTAAGTATTGATTTGCGTACAATCTGAGTTTTTTAGATTATTAAAATGCGTATTTAACAGGTTTTTTTAAACATGGGGTTTATTTAGCTAATCATATATACATATATAAGATAAATAATTAAAAGTAAATATAAAAATATGCAACATTTGTAACATGCTACGCAAAAATCAAGTAATATTGTCTATCATATTAGCCCAACTAATGTGAAATGAAAAGTAATATTATTATGATTACTTTGGTCGGAAAGATGTAATTGAAAAAAATATGATAATATTTTTATAATTGTGTAACATATTTATTGGATATATTATTATATATTCATTGTAAAAAATATTTTAATATATATAAAATTTTTACATCAAATGGGCAAATCATATGATGAGGTTAGAAAAAGAATTAATTTGCGTATTTTTTCTGATTTTCTGAAGTAAGGAGGCAATTTTGCGTACTAAACTTATAGAAATCCCCGCGTACAGCTATTAATAAAAAATTTGAAAGTCACCTTACCTCTTTATATATTTCGGGGTCTTCATCTAATACCAACATTGTTCCATTAATTCTTTATATTTTGAAGGAGTTCCTGAATCCTGATATAACCCTTGGTCTCATACCATTAAAAGAATATTATAAATACTGATTATTGATATGATTGATTAATTAATTACAATATTTGTCTAGATGAATATGCTCTACGATGGAAAAATAATTTAATTTATGGTAACAATAGAAATTGGGTTAAAAATTGTACTTAATTAAACATAAAGCAGACATGATAAATTCATCACGATTAAATGTATTTTACAACAATGTTTACGATTTATATCCAATCATTACAAATATAGAACAATGAGTGAAGATACATTAGAACAAGCTTTCAAAATTAAAAATTTCATTAAAGAGTTCCCAACATATGGAACATTATATAATCACAATGTAAAGGAAACATGTTTGGACTTGCGAAAGAAATGAATTCACGAAAATTGATGTGATACCAAAGACGATGATAGAGTTAGAAGAAAGATACAAATATGGCTGATCAAATAAATATAGGGCTATATTATCAATTAATGTCTCTTTCTTGTGTATGATGCGAGAGCCATCTAAAGTGATTATAATTAATAAGGACAAAGGAGTGAGATTGTATAGCAAAAACAAAAGATGAACGTTCAGTGTTACGTGAATTATGGGAAAAATTATAATTTAACAACTTTTGATTTAATTCTATGTACAGTATTTTTAATAAAATATAAATAAAGAAATGCGTGTTACTAACAGAAAAAAAAAAGATATTTAGGAGTTAGTGTTTTTCGGACTTTGTGCTGTGCTGTATAATGCATATTCATGTTGCCGTTTTATATGATTGCAAATTAAGTAATAGTTATATACGGTACATCTTGTGAATCTTACAATGTAAAATTTCCATGTATACTTTTTTCTTAGTCGATCACTCATGCCGTTGTACTGTTTTCTCCGAGCTAAAAAATTATGAACTCGGTTAAAAGATCGCAGTTTGAAGCGTTAACGAAGAAATTATTTTGGCATTTGCAAGGAAGCGACTTCAAAGCTTGTAAAATATTCGTTTCGTATAGATTTCTGAGGACATTAATCATCACGGAATGCAACAACATAAATGTTTGGCGAGACTTTACTAAGATTAATGCTGTGAACTAATTATTTTCGGACACTTAAACTGGATCATGAAGTGAGATAATGCGTAATAGTGTAAGCAAACGAATGGTATGGTCTACAGAAATTAGTATAAAACCGTTTTAAAACATATATCAAAGCTTAATCATATTTTTATTCTGTATCAATAATGCCTGTTTATGTATATTTTGGAATTTTGTTCGTGCGCTTTGAACCTGAACCTGACCATTGGTTAATGGTTAGATGTCTATAAAAGTTTAGGATATCAGTCATGTGTAAAGATCTGTAGTACAACGTTTTATTAACGTCACATGATTTTATAATTATCCGTCGTTTTGTTATTTCGTTTCTTGTTTGGCAATAGTTTTCTTTTGAACAACCGATAATTTTAATAGTTATTTCGCACTTTTAATGATGGAAGAATTTTTTACAAAATTGATACAATTTGGGGCTCAAATCGAAGAATCATGTCGCGAGTTGAGGTTTGTAACTATTTTGTTACATTACATTACATTAATACCTAATATCTTAAGAAGAAAAAACAATTCTTTTTTTAAATAAATAATTAAAGGACTACAATTGAAAGTCCCGCATTACCAATATCCTTAGGGCATCAGGAAAATTATTTTCGTGATATGCTGGTACAAAGTAAAGCAATGATGAATGAAATAAATTCATTAGAGAAAACTCCAAACACTAAGCATCATATGAACGATCTCATTTTAGCTACTAATAATGTCTATGAAAAGGTATTTAAAACTTGGTTTAATATTTTTTACAAAATATTCTTATAAAGTTTTAAAATTTTATCCGATGTCATTTAATGATAGATGCAGCATGATATATATTTAATGGAAGAACAATTACGCGAATTCGGTTTGGAAGGTAAGTTTACGCGTATTTTCGCGTTTTCTTAATCAAATTTTATTTAATTACAAGAGAAATATTAACAATCCTCTTATTATAGGAACTTTCGTTCCAAAATCAACTATTGATGATGAAAAGACGAGGGAGCCTACGGAGGAAATTGAATCAAAATCTACATCAACCAAGGAACCTTCAAAGTTTCATCCTGAATCTGAAAGACGATTCACACCGCCTGTTATCAAAACGTTCAAAAGGCTTTCCACTCAAACACAAGAAAGTCCAACGCTTGAAAGTTTTGGTTTATCAGATCACGCGTTAGCATTACTTAAAGCTGGTTAATATCGATTTTTTTAAAAAAAAGCCTATTATTAAATGTATACTTATATAAATATTTCATTTTTTTAGGCACACCCGAATTAATAAAAGATTATGGAATTAAGCTAAATTCAGATAACTCTAAATCTCAACAATTTACTAATAACGTTGCGTCAAATGATTTAACACCAATATCTTTATTTGAACGAATGTCTCCTAGATCAAGTTTTCCTTCTTTATCTTCTAACGAACTTCCGGAATGTACACAAATTGGACCAATTACAAAAAAAGAGTTTGAAACACTTGGTCGTGATATTCATAGACAAATTTCTATGGAGGCAAGTTATTCTGCGATAATTTCGACTAATATAAAAATTGATCATAATTTTATTTATTTATAATAGTTCTTAAATCAAGTGATATATGATATTAATGAGATGGTCGGAGGTAAGCTAAATAATTCCTTTGTTATTATTCTTATATTAATTAGATATTAATAAAATATTAATAGGAAATATTCGTGATTATTTAAGATAAACACGACTTGCCGGATTTTCCGAAACAGGCTTGGAATGAATTCACATATGATGAACTCTTGAATGAGATCGGAGTTGGTTTGTATAGTTCTTGGTAATTGTAAATTTCATATATAATCAAAATTAATATTTTTTTTTTTCATATATATAAAAGGAGGAACAGCCACAATTGACATTGTCTTACTAGCTTTGATAACTCTAGATAGAATTGTATCAAGATGTAGCGATCCTGATCCAATGAAAAAACGATATCGGATTTTATAGTTCATTTTCAGTAAAATATAGCTTTAATATAAATTTTCCCAAATGGTTACATTTTTTTACTTTAAATAAATATTATTTTCAAATATAATCTTAAGTTATCGACCTTTGAATCTCAAATGACTCTCAAAAATAAAAATCATAGGGACATTGAAGATCCTAAAGACGAAATTGGCCATTTTGGCATGTGATCAATAGTATATTCATCGACTAATCCTATGCGAAAACGTTCCACTCCAGCCCATGCAATCATAACACCATTATCAGTACATAAATGTGGTGGAGGACATATTAATGGAACGTTATACTGCTCAACCGCCAACGATTCCAAACTAAAAAAAGCTGAGTAAATTACCAAGTATTGTAATGTTCAAAAAAAAAAAAAAATTTACCTAAAACGAATGCTTTTATTACTTGCTACACCACCACTTGCGACCAAAGCTGTTAATGGGATAGCCTTTTCTTTACACCATTTAAAAGCTAATTCTAATTTATCTGTCAAATGGGCTATAGCCGCTTTCTGAAAAGTTGAAGCTAAATCTCTCTTAATATTTTCATCATCTATATCCAAGTTATGCTTTGTAATTAAAGCATTCACTGATGTTTTCAGCCCACTAAAACTCAAATCCATTGCCTCTTTTCTACGTTTATCTTTTGTCATCGGTATTGGAACCGAGAATTTCTTAGAATCTCCTTTTTCAGCAAACTGTTCTAATGCTGCACCAGGGCCACCTCCGCGACCTTTCAACCAAGGTATTTTAAGTAATCGAGCGATTTTGTCATAAGCCTCTCCAACTGAATCATCCACAGTTGTTCCAAGATGGATATAATGATTAACACCACGTGCTACCAATATAAGAGTGTGTCCACCAGAAATTAATAATGTCAAAAAAGGAAAAGGTAGCAAATTTGGAGTTGGATGAGTAAGACGTGCCGTAAGCGCATGAGCTTCCTATAACATACGATATATGATATAACATTACACCTGAAAGAAAATGAATTGTTTAAGCTCTTGGATTTTTTTAGTTATTCATCGTTAATACATGCCATATGATGAACGCCTATTAATGGTTTACTATAAAAGACAAACTATGAGAAAATTTGTTCACTCTATATTTTTTACGCAATGAAATAGTTTTTACATTTACCAAAGTGCTGCAGCCAAAGCTTTTCCCGCGCTCAATCCATTGCCAAGACAGGCAGGAAGTCCAGGACCTCTCGTAACTGCAATTACATCGATATCTTTAGCGATATCCATGTTTGCTTTATCCAAAGCTTCTCGTATTACAAGTGGTAAATATTGCTGATGACTTGACATTGCCAAGTTTGGAACGATTCCTCCATATGGTTCGTGTAGTTGTTGTTGAAGGTGAATCGCTTCACTTATAATCTGTCGATCTGAATTTACAATTGCAACTCCTGTATCATCGCAAGAAGTTTCAATACCGAGAACTGTAAAAGGTGTTCTTATATTCGGATTAAAAGTAGAATAATTTTTGGATAAGAAAGCTCTATTTGAATTACAAAAATTATACCGTACAAATTTTAAATATTGTGTAGATATGAGCATGATAAATATTTTTTCTTTTAAAAAAAAAAAAATCTGAATTAGATTATCTACGATGTTACACGACTTCTATATCCAACAGTTTAAATCAGAGTATCATGGCCTCCAATCCACATTTTAAGATGTTAAAAATTGTTTTTTATCTAATTAGAAAAATTACAAAAAAAAAAATAATACAATGGAACTGATATTAGACCCACTTTCTACAAATACAAAGTACATATGCTGCTTTTCAATCTAATAATAATAATTATAATAATTTCCATTATTCTCTATCAATCTATCAAGCCTGAAGCATACTATATATTATGAACCTACTGATTCATTGACATTAACATAGTAAACACGTTAACACGACGTTTTGCTACTGAACTTTACAACGAATATTATCTAATTCAAATTTCCAATTTGGTCATGATCGCAACATTTTCAAGAGATAATCAGCTGCAGTAATTCTAATAGCAGTATTCAATCAATTACAAAATTAAGATATATAGTAATAACGATAACAAAATTGTTAAAGAGAATATTGAAGCCATTCAGGATCTAATGATAAAATTATTTTATTACAAACCTATTTGAAAAGACTATTTAGCTGTTTGTTTTAATTAATGATAAAAATTAATCCCGAGATAATCAGGTCTATATTAGTAATGGCTAAATGGTTAAATGTTACATCAAAAATTCGTCATAGATGACAATCAATAAATATAAAACTTTCTCTCTTCATTTCATCATTCTTTTTTGTTGATTACTATGGCGACTTTTGCAGAAATATTTTCACATAAATCGACTTCACCAGCTATTATTATTCCAGAGAGTGGGCTAGAACTATCATATAGACAATTATATGAACAAATTAAATCGGTTCAACAACAAATTATTGAGAAATGTGATATAAAACCACAAGATGCTATCACTATTGTATTACCAAATTCATTAGAATTTACAATTACTTTTCTAGCGCTTACGTTACTTCGAAATATTGCAGCACCATTAAATCCAAATTATGCCGAAAATGAATTTAAATTTTATATAGATGATTCAAAAAGTAAAGTAATGATAGTACCAAAAGGTTGGGTAAACCAAAATAAACCTGCAGTTCGGGCTGCCAGGGCTTTTAATGCGGTAATTTTTGAAATATCATGGGATAACCATAGTCATCAAATCAATTTGGATATTCATGGAAATGCAAAAGGAGGAAATTTTAAAACCCGAGATCCTCATCCCCCTGATGTCGCTCTTTTATTACATACATCAGGAACGACTGGACGACCCAAAGGTGAATTTAATTATTAATGGAACTATAAATGTTTGATTTTATATTATTAATAAATAATAAATAAATGAAATTTAGGTGTTCCACTTACGCATCGTAATATTACAACAACCATGAATAATATTATCCGAACATATAAATTGGTTCCAAGCGATCGTACCTTGCTAGTAATGCCACTCTTTCATGTTCATGGTTTAATTGGTGGAATGTTATCCACTTTATTATCAGGAGGAACGGTAGTAATTCCTCCTAAATTCTCTGCCACCGATTTTTGGAATCACTTTTTACAATACGGATGTACTTGGTACACCGCCGGTAAGGAAAAAATTATAATATTTTAAAAGGAACTGGAAAAGCATCTAACCTATTCTTTTTATCAAATACCAATCTTAATATAAAGTCCCTACAATTCATCAAATTTTATTGCGTCATCCGCCTCCAAGCGGAGGGGCACCTAAATTACGCTTTATCCGTTCATGTTCTTCATCGCTTGCTCCAAGTACCTTAAAGGAACTTGAAAAAGTATATAATGCGCCCGTACTGGAAGCGTATGCTATGACTGAAGCAGCTCACCAAATGACCTCAAATCCATTGCCACCTTTGCCTCATAAGCCTGGTTCAGTCGGTGTAGGTCAGGGAGTTCAAATAGCTATCTTGGATCAAAATGGCAATCCGACTGAGGAGGGCGAAGTGTGTATTAAAGGTGTGAATGTGACACCAGGATATCTTAATAATCCATCAGCTAATAAATCATCATTTACAAAAGACGGGTGGTTTAGAACAGGTGATCAAGGTAAACTAGATAAAGATGGATATTTATATTTAACGGGACGTATTAAAGAATTAATCAATCGTGGTGGAGAAAAAATTTCGCCTTTAGAAATAGATTCAGTTCTTTTATCACATCCTTCGATTTCCGAAGCTGTTTCTTTTGCTGTACCTGATGAAATGTATGGACAAGAAGTTCATGCTGCCGTTATTTTGAAGAAGGATCAGCAAACTACTGAAAAAGAATTACAAGATTATTGTGAAAAAAATCTTGTTAAATTTAAAATACCAAAGAAAATCTATTTTACTGATGTTATGCCTAAAACTGCTACGGGTAAAATCCAAAGAAAAAATATAAGTGAAACATTCTTTAAACCTGATAAATCAAAAGCAAAATTGTAATTTTATTATTTTCTGATTAAAATGATATTGATTTTATATACTAATGAATAAAGATAAATATACTATACTGTATTATAATTTAACATTAGCATTAATAAACAGAAAGTTGGCAGAGCATTACAAGTATATCATATAAACGGCTGTTAAGCCGAAAAAAATGCGCTCAATAAATTATCGCGTGCACATTCTTCTTCTACCAATCTTTTGTCGGTTTCAACATTTTCGGTCCATTTGATTAATGTTGGAATGGATTTTAATTGAATTCTTGGATGAAGCCTATAAGGATTATCAGGTCTGCCCTTATATCTAGATTTATTTATTTATTTTTTTTGAATTTCGGTTAAAAATAATATTAAATCGGAAACTTTTAATTTTATACCTCATAAATTACTTACTCTTCTCTTGTTCCAACAGGAACTTCAATTAATACGGAATTAACAGGCGCATCTTCTTCAAGATGTTTACGGATTAAAGGATCAGCTAAGAAAATTATTCAAAATTAATTATGGGCCGAAAAAAAAAGCATTTCTAAATTTACCTTTTACACAATCTGGACACCACGATTTTCCGGTATCTGGATTTTCAGTACCTTTTTTTATAAAAAGTAAAATATTAGTTATGCCAATAAAGGCATATTTTTACAGCAAAAACAAGTGACATGATACAGTTTTAATTTAAAAATATATACACATACATATGCATATATATATATTTTCTTACCGAATAAAAGGACAAAAATGTTTTGTCCTTTGCGTTCTTGAACAATTTTATTAACAGTTCCGTCAAATTCATCATAAGCCGAAATTCGTATAGTATGAACCATCTTATTTATTTTTCAAGAAAAACCCACTAACGTTTTAAATATGAAATGGTGAAATTTTTAAATGACAATGACAAATTATACGGTTAAGTGATTAACAATGAAGTTCCACATAAATTTTAGTGGAAATACATTACACAAATCTCCAACTTACAACACGCGTTTAAGCCATTATTTACTAAAAAAAAAAGAATTCGCTTTTTTAATTAAAATTCTCTCCTTATTTGGAAATCGATAATAGTAGAAATAGGTCACAATGCCTAAAATAATCAAAGTCGGAATTAAGAAGTTTATTTGTTTTACGCGTTTATAATATTTTATCTGAAGAAAAGTCTTTTAAATGTGTATCTCCTTTTATATTAGCTTTAAATAAAAATTTAGAGAATAGGATAACCCATGTTTCGGACTTTAAGGCAAAAAAAGACCGGCTAAAGATTGTTCTGAAAGTCTTTGTATAGAGCATCCGGTCTTTATAAGTTATAATAACACATACGAAGAACTTGTTTTAACTCCGCGATCCTAATCATCAAACCATCAATGGGAGACAATGACAATAATGACAATGGATTGATCAATAACAAAAGTAAATGACCGGAGTCCGGACTTAATCCAAAGGGTTTCGTGACACAAATCATAAATGCATTATTCTGACTGCATAATCGTCATAATCGTCATATATAATTACCGTAATTACCGTGAAGTTATCGTCCCTAAAACTTTTACAACCTTTATGACGAATGACTTAATAAACATTATAAAAAGTTCTGAAATATCAGTAAATAATTATTCCCTAAAGATCTATGAGCAAGAAATTCAATATTTCGTTTTAAAACAATTTATATAATATGGAAATTATTAAAAATAATTTCCACGAACTTTTCCCCATCGTCCAAGAAGCTATTGAAGGAGCCGATTTTATAGCTATTGACACTGAGTTGACTGGTGCGCAATAAATTAAATAAATTATTAGTTGTCGATAATAATTTATCTTTGTTAAAACGCGACTTTCTTTTATTATAATAGGCTTGAACGAAAGCATTGAGAGAATAAAAACTTTCGATGATCCACAGTCAAGATATACAAAAGTTCGAATTGCTGCTACAAAAGTATGTGATTTCTCAATTTTTTTTTTCGCCTTTATAATATTGAATGGTATATAAGAAATTATAACAGTAAGATTTGTCATATTTTTAGTTTCTTATAATTCAATTCGGGATATGTACTTTTACATACTCGGAAGCGGAGAATACTTTTATAGCAAGACCATTCAACTTTTATATATTTCCAGCGAACTCCGATAGGAAGGATTACCATGATATATGTTTTATGTGTAGTGGATCCAGTTTACATTTTTTATCAAATTGCGGATTTGACTTCAATAAATTAATCGCACAAGGTACGAAATATAAAAACCATCAATTATCCATTTATGCGTTGTAATTTGATTTAACAAAATGTAATATTATTACAATTTGTATAATCTTATAATGTAAACTATAAAGGTATACCATTTCTTAATAAAACGGATGAAATTAAGCTTATACAAAGAAGAGCTGACATTGCACAAAGGCAAATTGGTAATTAATCGAATTATCCTATCAAATACCTTCGATCATTTAATTGATATTTATCTCATTTGTAGACAACCCGCTGGATAATGAAACAAAAGCATTCGTAGAAAAAACTATGTAAGTCAATACTTTGACATTCTTTCCAATTAGAATCTTTGGATGTGAATTTTCTTACTTTAAATTGGGAAATCAAAACGAAAGGTCAACTATTGATAAATGGCTTTGCGATACGAATGAAGAAAATTTAACAGTGGAAACTCCTAGTATGAAACAGAAACGTTTGGTCTTTCAGGAATACAGGCAAAGGTTTCGTCATATTCTTAAATAATATACATATTTAATCTTTTTCAGAGTATTCATTTTTTATTATTAAAATATAGATTCAGTGGTCTCGCGTCGGCAGAGAGCAGACCAAAAAGCGTTTTTTTCTCACGAATGACAGAACAACAAAAGGAAAAAAAATCAAAGGATGATGCGGCTGATGTATGTTTAATATTAGAATTTTAGATTTTGTGAATCTAATATTTTATCGTTCATTAATTTTAATTATCATTTTTTTATTTAGGCTTTGTCTGCTAGCTTAAATTTTCGTAGCATTATTGAACTGTTAGTAACATCTAAAAAACCCATCATTGGTCATAATTGCTTTTTAGATATGTGCCAGTTGATACATCAATTCTGGGAGGAATTACCTGAAAAATTAAAGATATGGAAAAAGCTCGTAAACGAGTTGTTTGAAGTGTGAGTTGATAGATATCAAACAGGATTTTGAAGTTGGAAATTATTGCTAATTTTCTTTCTCTAAATTCTAGCGTTATTGATACCAAACATATAGCAGCTACCCATAGAAGATTACAGGTAATTTCAATTCGTAACTAGTATATATAATGGTAGAATAATATATATAATAAAATGCCATATAATATTTAACTTAATATCAGGAGTTGATGCCTAAAAATGGAGTTCAGGCTATTTTAGATATTGTACAAACACCACCTTTTGAAGAAGATTCCCCGAAAATTGGTTGAAAAAAATTGGCCTTTTTATTTTTAGTTTATTATTAGATAATATTTTTTTGTTCATTTCGCTAATATCTGTACAATAATTTACAGTCCTAGATCCACAATTCACTCGTTATACACTAAACGATATATCGCATAATCATGAGGCTGGATATGATGCATACATTACCGGATACAATTTTATAAGATTAGCAGTATTCTTGTTAAATGAAAAAGGTAAGCTTAAAACATCCTACAAATTTGAAATATTCTCTAATTAATGTAGTAACTTTTGAAAAAAGAGCAAGATGTAGATATATACTCTAACGTTTTCAATGAATTATCGGAATATACTGACGATTCAATGAAGCAGGGACATGAATACATTGATGAAGAAAATACGAATTTGGTTACAAAGTTATTTAAGACCGAGAAATTAACGCGTTTTTATAATAAATTACATTTGTTGAGATCTGATTTTAAATATATATGTCTAGATGGCAATGATGGAAGTAAGTGTTCGAGAGAATTTTTAAAAAAAGCATATATTAGTATTTTATTTTAATTCGTTTAATTATTTTCACATATATAGTCCCGCCTTCTAAATCAAACGGATTTTTGTTATCAAATATTCCTACGTCTTGTTCACAGGCGATTCTTCATACAATATTTGGTGAGTTTGGCAACATATTCATTCAATGGATTGATGATACTCATTGTTGGCTAATAGTTAAAGATGATAAGAAAGTCAGAAAAGTTTCTGAAGGTTTATTACGTGATACCAAGTTATTTTCAGACTATATGGAGAATGGGAAAAAATATCAGATAGCTCTGGAAAAGAATATAACAAAAGAGATAGGAAACATCAAGATACTATCTTGGAATAATTGGATAAGTGCAATAGTGAATGCCGATTCAGAGATTGAAGAGGAACAAGATCAAGAGGATGAGGATAAAATAGTTAACGGTGAGTCTTGAATTTTTTTTCATTTTAATTTAACCTTTACATGTTTTCATGCTATATCCATTTGTATTTAGATGTAAATGATGAGCCAAGTAGTACTACAATTGAAGGGATAGAATTTGAATTCGGAAATAAATACGAAACACCTAAAGATGACGATAATTCATGGCCAAACTCGAATGATAATAACTCTGATAAATCTGATGAAAATACAGAAGACATTCAGGGTAATTGGGGCATTTCCCCATTAAATGATTCAGACATATCAACTTCAAGTACTAAACGCACGTCGCCACATATTGCAGTAAACGATAATAGCGATGATGCTAGTACAAGTAGTGCTTCTAAGAAGACTAAACTTGGGTAAGGTTATTTATTGTAAAATACAGCCCTTTAAAAAGCTTATTTCAAATAAAAAAAATATATATTTTATTATATTTTTTAATAATACTGACTTAATTCATAAATGTTTATGATGATTTAAACCTTTTTGTGAATTTTTCAAAATTCGGGATATATAGAACCTTTGAATATCTACGTTCCCTTTTACCTTTTTCTACCTGACAAACCAAAACTCTTCAAGGTTATCCTCCATGGGGATTTATTGTACACACCTTTTAAGAAACAGAGTATTGCTTGCATTATTTTATGTCCAAATTACTTATTTGTATTTACTATTTTAGTATTTATAGTATTTATTAGTAGTCTATATATAGTCTATAATAGACTAATATTATTTAATACTTTCAATAAAAATTATGAAATACATATTTTTCGTGAAGCGTTCCTTTTATGCTTTTTTGATGCTACACAGATCATACATCAAATCGGACCGATCAGCATGCATACATTGATAATCGTAAACTTAACTTAATCATTATGTGATGAATTATGAATTGTATGCGCCGTGAAATTTTATTATAAGGTAATAAGATAAAATTTTTACTCATTGATTAAGCAGACAAATTTGTCACTTTTCTGTACTTTCTGTAATATATATATGTATATTCCGGTTATTATTATTTTTTTTTTTCCTTCTTAAACAAAATACATTTTAATTTTTAGGACGAAAAAGCCGAGAAACGATAATCTGTTATTACTCTCAAATAGAAGAAGCGAACATTATTAATATTTGATTAATAATAATTAATTATTTTTTTTTTTAGAAAATTACTTTTTTATCGAAAAACGTCAGTATTCCTAAAACTAGAATTATCTTTCAAAGCATCGTTGTGTGTTTTATATTCCATAATAGTTTCGGAGGGTAAATTCAAAACCCTCTTCATGGTATCTCTAAGGAAATAAAAAAAAAGAAAGTTAATTAAAAATAAATCAAAAAAAAAAACTTAACTATCCGAAACAAAACCTTATTTTTAAATTAATTCTTCCTTCGTGCGCTGACTGATTCCACAGGGACAAGATGTCCTCCGAACTGCGGATGGACAGCACCGCACCGCAAATTTCCGTACCAACATCAAATTGGTCTCCAATTACCGCCATTACCTATTTCAAGGATTTCATAGTAAGTTAATACAATAATTTAATAATATTATCGAGAAATCAAAATTATATTAGCTTACCAAGCTCTCCCAATATCGACTTGCCAAACCTTTCTTTAACCTTACAATCCATTTACCTCCATTAATATTTGTATCATCCTATTAAGGAAAAATAAATAATAAATAAAAATAAAATAAATAAAAACAATTTTATATCTGTTTTTATAAAAAAAGATTATAATTAATTTTAAATCATATAATATCTTTTTATTTTATTTTATTTTTTTTTTGATTTTAATATGAAAATTTTTTGTCATGATAACTAGATATTTATTAATACAAAAAAAATAAAATAAAATAAACACGAACCTCCCAAACAGGTCTAACTCCTTGTTTAAAGAGATGATAATCGCTAATATTAGGTAACTCATGAGGTCTTCGAAGATGACTATAAACCGCCCAGAAATCCTCTATCTAAAAAAAAAATTCAAAATACTTAATAAACGATTAATTAAGCAAAAAAAGAACAAAGTAATTGAAGTATAAAAAAAAAATAAAAAAATCCATACTAGATTTCGATAGACTCACCGAAGAAAATGCTGCAATCTTTTTCATAGAACTCTCGTAATTTAGTATTTTGCTCCCAGGATTACGATGCATAAACCAGAATACCCAAGTAAAATGCAATGGATGAATCTCACTAGTAGGACTCGGTGTGAACTGTTGACGCGTCAATACCAGGCCATTACTATTATTTCCATTTTCTTTTTCTTTATTATCTTTATCTTCTCCTACACCCGAAATACTCATACGTTTAGCAAGATAACTGCTCCCGCTGCTACTATTACTCAAACCAGAACCCATTCCCAGGGGCGTTGTCGGTGCTAGAAGAACAGTGGAAGCAGCCATACTGGCAGTAACTCCATTTGGTGAATTTGTGCGTTGAAGTTGGATGAGTTTTGTTGAGGATGTTGAAGTTGGGGTTATTGCTGTAGGAGTTGTGGTTGTGGTGGTTGCAGAATTATGGTCAGTGTTAACAGTTAAACGGTTGCTAATTTATAAATTATTAGGAAAGATTTAATTTATATTTAGTAATCTATCTCTTTATTAATATATAAAGGAAATCTTTTTTTGATCAGAAATAAAAAAAAAAATCTACTACTAAAATCTCTTTATACCTGCGCTTCCAAACAGATTCCATTCCTAATTTTAATTTTTCTATATTACTTTAAAGTTTATTTAAAGGAAAAAGTCAAATTATTCAGAAATGTATTTTGTTAGAAAAAAAAATAATAATAAATTACAGTTTTTTTAGAGTTGTAAAATTAAGCAAAAAAAAAAAAAAAAATTTCCGAAAAATCAAATTACAATTCAGTCTTTCCATCCATCTTCATTCATTATGACCTTTTGCCTCACATTGTGTGAGGTAAGACTAATATTTTATTGGTTGAATTGATTTGGATTATTATACAACATCGCGCGTCATCACTTTTTGCACAAACCTTTTGGATTTTATTCATTTGTTGGTTACAAAAGGATCAAAGTGGGATCATCCAAAAATCAAAAAAAAACAAACAGTAAAATTGTTATAATTCAAGATTTTTTATCCTGACATAATAATTATAATTTATAACCTTATAAACTTTACACTGACCCACATAATTAACTAATTAACTGTGAAAATCTTTTTATTTAATGAACCGGATTTAAAAATTAATAATATAATGGAAGTTCAACAATTAGATGTGTGTAATCCATTTTAGGAAATTCATCACCGAATTATTTGATATTGAATTATCAAATCAGGAACAGATCATAGGGTCTGTGGTATATAACATAAAATTTATCTTCTTTTTATTACACAACTTTTTTCTTCTTTTATAATTTGCATCCTTGAGTTTGTTTCCATTCGGGCGCTTTTAGTAAATGGCCAGGGGAAAACAAAAGGTATGCAGTCATATTTATTTTTATAATACTTTATTAAGGTTATAAATAATTATGTACACCTTTCCCTAAACTAAACTTTGTTTATAGGAACAAGCAAGGTGGGTTTAGGTTATTTGCCATAATTTACCTTATTAAGAGTTCATTAATTAATATTTTCTCATATTTATTAATAACTTATTATTAAATATTTTTTAGAGAAAAGGCTCAGAAACAAGCCGAAAATAGACAAGGAGGTAAATCTCAATTGGGTGCTCGTGCTGCGGGTTTGCAACTAAAATGTCCCGTTTGTAAAGTAAGAAGTACATTTTAGCAACAAAACATTAAAGTATTTTATTTAAGCCTATAAAATATATAATTTATAAAATATTTTTTTTTTGATCAGACTCCTGTAGCTAATTATAAAATCATTGTCCAACATATGGAGGTAAATCACACTATAAAGAAAATTTTACAAAAAAAAAAAAAAAAAATTTTTAATCTTCACCTTTATTTTCTTTTAAACTATTAGGCAAAACATCCTAAAGAAACTATCCCACCTGAAAAAGATTTTCAATGAAATCTATATCAGCAGTTGATCATCTTTTACTAACTCATTTTTATAGCTTACTTATTTTAACGAATCCTCCGAGTCTTTCTCTTTCTTGGAGATCAAAAAAAAAAAAATAATTGTTAGAAAAAAAAATTATTTTGGAATAGGGTGAGACTCGGAGGGTATTTTTTATTTTGAATTTTCTTTTTTTTTCCTCGTGTAGTAGTACTTTTTTTTTCATGTGAAAAATGATGTAATTATTATTATGTATAATTGTTTATTGTATTTATGTTTTTATCTGATTGATGTTCTTTACGAAAAAAAATAAAGGTAAAATATTTTAGTTCAAAAGCGAAATTTATTTTAAATATTTTAACTACTATATATAATATATAAAAAAAAAATTAAATGCTGATATATATAAATATATATAAATAATGATTTATAGCACCGCTTTTAACGAAGTTGATTCCTTGGTGTAGTTGGTTATCACGTCAGCCTAACACGCTGAAGGTCGCCAGTTCGAACCTGGCAGGAATCAAAATATTTTTTTTTCTCTTGAAAATTTTTTGAAGTGTAACGTGATAATCATATGTACATCATTTCTGACATTTTTGACCAATCGAAAAAGTGCACAGTAATATTTGACTATGTAATTAAATAAGTAGATATTTATAGAATTCATATTTACCAAAAAAAAATGTAATGATTTAGCCGAGTGATAACCTGATTTTTATTATACAGTATAAACGAATAATTTATATAAACAATTATCACGTGATAGCAATCAAAAAACGAAAACTGGCGCGGGGCACGGGCTTTTTTAATCGGCGTAAATTTTTCGTTCTGATAAAATTTTGCATATGATAAATTTCATATGAATTACTAATTTTAGAAGTTGGATAATAAAGAACTCCATACTATGCTACTAAACTCCCTAAGCTCCCTTTGATTCAGTTACACAAGTTTTCCGAATCCATGGAAAAAGGTTGATCGGTCGCGCAGCAATAAGTTATAAATTTAAAATGTGATACTGACAATCAAAAGATACAGGAATTATCATGTTCGGCTAATTATTGCGACGTTGTACTGAACTTAAAGTTCAATCTTCCTCTGCAAATTGTAACATTTAAGATTAGATTGCGAAAGAAGTGCTATTGAAACAATGTCTGGTCAGGTACAATGGAAAGCAGATTTTGTCTTACCACCAAGAGATTTACCCCAAACTCCGAGCCACCCGCCTCAACCGTTTTGAGAAAAAAAAGAATATCACATGATCATTTTCCTAAATTTAAATAAATGCAAATCATTGTTTTCTATGTTAGTACGAAAACACTCGCCCCGAATCTAAAAAAAAATTTTTTTTTTTCCAATTCTGCCTTAAATTCTTTTCTTCCCTTTTTAATCATAGCCCCTTTCTTCCTCCCACATATTTCATATTCTTTCGATAATTGTAATTTTATTTCATTATAGAAAAAAAAAATTTTTTTTAATTAAAGATTTGCTTTGTTTCCCATATAGAGTTATATATTTTTTTTATTTTTCATCGTTTTTTTTTTCTGAAAAGATCTTTATAAACAAAACATAATAAATAAACTTAACGACCATTATATAAATTATTCTATAACATATTTGGATAATTTCTTTGTTTGTACAATAACTCGTAAGTCTTTGGTTTTATATATTTTTTTTTTTCCTTAGCCATATTTTTTTTCGCTGACCGTTACCCCGCACTCCGGCTATACTTTATAAAGTAACATATAGACATTAAAATAACTAGAGCTATTTTGTACCCAGAAAAAAATTTTTTCGCCATAAAAAAAAAAACTTCGCCACTTGAGCCGCCACTCATATCTATTGAACAAGCTTCATTTATATCTTATATCCCTTTTTTTTTTCTTTTAGTCTTTACTTATTTATAGGATTTAATTGACTCTTACAATAACCTTACAATTCTCAATATTCTCAATAACTATCAATGCCTGTATTCTCAAACCCCGTTATCCCTGCAACAACGAGCACCATCAACAATAATAGTTTGCCGGACAAATGTATGTGTGTCGATGGAGTTTGTCGAGATCCTTCACACAAACACTATGCTGAACAACAAAAAAAACAACAAGAACAATTAAGGCAACAACAACTGTTGCAAAAGAGAAAGCGACGTCTTTCTCTTACAACGGAAATTTCATCAGTTAGATTATTACCAACCACAACTTGTTCACTTTACTCCGGTTCAAAGTTCAGAGGTGAACAACGAAGTGGTAGAAGCAGCTATGACGTCTCCGTTCATATTCAGGTAAAAAAAATTTATTTTACGAAAGATCATCGATGTATTAACATATGAAATTAGATCAGAAATTGCGAGAAAAAAAAAAAATCTTAATTTTTGGAGGAATGAAAATTAAACTTGGGTCAAGAAAAAAAAAAAATTTATGATGATTATAATAATTTCAATACAAAATTCTTGTCGGATTGACGAAATAAAAGCGATCATTACGATAGATTTCAATTTAGAAAAGATTTTTATCGACGAAAATTTTCCATAACTAATTAAAAAAAAATTTTTTTTAGCATGTTGATCTTTCAGAATCATTCTTGTGCGGATATCTTCATATTCAAGGGCTTACCGAGGACTATCCTGAGTTGACTACATTCTTTGAGGCGGAAATTATTGGCAGAAAATATTCATTTCTTACCAAGAAATGGGACGCCGATGACAAAGTAGATATACAACATTGGGTATGATGATTTTTTAAAATTATTAAAAAAAAAAATATTATTTTGATTATAGCTTTATTGATTTCGTTATTCTTGTAAATACGGACTTTTTGATTCATTGAAACAATTATACAGACTCGTTTCCCGGCTTTTCGCCCCCTTAAAAGTCATATGAAAAATGACGGATTTGTTTATGACTTTCATAATAAAGATTTCATCTTTATGAGATGGAAAGAACATTTTCTTGTACCTGATCATCGTGTTAGAACTATTAATGGTGCTAGTTTTGCTGGATTCTATTATATCTGTTACCAACTAAGTACAGGGATGATTACAGGATTTTATTTCCATAAAAGTTCGGAGCGGTATGTTTTTTTTTTTTGATTGAAGGAATGGGATGAATAGATTGATGTTGGAATTACTTGATTTGAAGGGTTCAGGGTAATGTTTTGGCTGATCATTCGTAGATCCTAACAATATTTTTTTGCTTCTTATACAGATTCCAAGAATTAAAATTACGTCATTGTCCGGACAATAATTCTTTTCCTTCATTTGAATTTCGATGAAAAAAGACCAAAATATTAATAAATTAATAATTATTCCTTTCTCAACTACAAGAAAAAAAAATATTTTGTATTTTATTACAAGGTAGCAAAACAGAAAAAAAAAGAAAAAAGAAAAAAAAATAATAATAAAGTATTTTTAATCCTTTTTATTTTGATCTCTAGACGAAAAAAAAACATTTCCCTCTTTTAAAAAACTATTTTTTCTAATTTACATCTAAGGCTTCTGTTTTGCTAGAAATAAGCTTGCGGTATGAGATTTATTTGCGGGGGAATTGATGTAGTTTTTTGATGATTTTTATTTTGATTGATTTTTTTTTATTTATTTTATATGTTATATACAAACTTTTTTTAACTTTTTATACTCTAATCATTTCCCCCACATCATATTCTTTCCTGCACAAATAAAAAATTTTTATATTGTATATTGTATTTATTTATCATTACTTGATGATAAGAAATTTTTTTCTATTTATGATTTTTTATCTTTCTTACCATTTTGTATTTAAAAATTTATATATATATAACTCACATTAACACATTATTATATATAGGACAAACTGAGAAGAGATTATTTATTTATATATTTATTATTATTATTTTAAGTTATTTATTATTTATATATTGAGAAAAGAATAATTATTTTTTATAGTAATTATTTTTGGTTTTTTTGATCGAAGGAAGTATATATTATATATTATTATTATTATTATATCCAAAAAATTATAACAAAAATTATATGAACTTTTTTTTTTTTTTTGCGGAAAGGAATTTCCCTCTTTTTTTTTTGGTTGTTCCAAGCAGTTTTAGTAGTTAGTACATTATGTCTGGAGAAAAAAAAAAATTTTTTTTTTCTTTTTTTTTTTTTTTTTTTACAAATTTACGCGTTTTCTTAGAAAGAATTTATATTATTTTAGAATTTATATTGGATATATAGGAAATATGAAACGGGAAGATGAAAAGTTTTTTTTTTTCTTTTTTTTTTTAAAAAAAAAAGGAGAGAGAGAGAGAGAGAGAGAGAGGGAATGATTAGATTTTACTTATAAAAAAAGGCCCATTACCCATTTTTTTTTTAAAAAGAAATTTAGGGATTCTTTTTCATCATCATCATCATAATTGTTTATCACTTTTATTAATTTACCTTCCAATTTTTCTTACATGATTTTTTTTTTATTATTTTTTTTCCTCTTTCCCTTCTAAATATATATTATCCCCGCATAAATAACATTCAAATATATACACATATATATACAAATATATACGCGTAAAAAAAACTCCAATTCAACCTTTCCATATATCCATACTTTTTTTTAGATTTTCTTTTTTTTTATTTTAAATAAGGAAAACTTTGTAAAAAAAAAATGAATAAAAAAAAGAGTTAAAAAAAGGTCTCCTGGATATACCAATGTGCACGTGTGCACGTGGTTTATAAAGGTTCCAATAATTACAATAAATTACTAATAATTATTAATAATTCATTGTTCTAATCCAAATACGGAATATAATCATTGTTTCTTTTTAAAAACACTTAAAACATAATGCATCAATCAAAGTTATAATATTTGTTATCTTGATAACAAAAAAAAAATAAAAATAAAAATAATAATGATAATGATAATAATAATAATTATAAATATTTATAATAATTTAATTTTTTGACCAAATTTAGTTAAAATTAAAAAAATTATAGTTAAAAAGCAAATGATCTCGTACAACATCCTTTTTTCAGACGATTTACCCGTATTTTCCCATACACACTTACCTTGATCAGATTCTCTGCGCAGTTAAAAAATAATTTACATCAAATTTACCTGGTATCCAATCTGGTAATTTACACCATTTACTGGTTATGGGATTAAGTCCTATTCCCGTTATATCTATTACTTTACCCCATTTATCATCATTTTTTATATTTTCGATGATTTTTTGTAATTCATCAGGTCTTAAATATTTTTGGAAATCATGTGTTCCTTGTGGCACTATTTTAAAAGTATTTTCTGCTAATAATATAGTCAATATATATGATAATGGTGTACGAGAAATTGTTGAAAGGAATAAATATCCACCTCCAGGCTATTTTATTAAAGAAAATTTGTGTTTTAGAAAAGATCGATCATAAATAGTAATAAAAAAAAATAATAATAATATTTCACAAATTAAAAAAATCGACACATCATCCAATTACCTTCACTAATCCTGCACAAGCTTTAAGAAATTCTACTGGATTATTCACATGTTCAATAATTTCCATCGCACAAACAACATCGAATGTTTCTCCTTGTTTTAATAACTTTTCTATAAAAATAAAATTTCGTTAAAAAAAAAAATCAAATTATTTTTTTGTGGTAACAAATATATATATATATATATTAAAATAATACCAGCTGTAATACATTGATATTCTAAATTTCCATGTAAAATTGGATCTTTTTTCGCATGTAATTTAGCAATCTTAATATTTTCATCTGACGCGTCTACTCCAATAACCGAACCACCTAATCTCACTAATGCCTAATAAACAATAATTAAGCAAACTGATTTAATGAGATCGATTTATAGGAAATATTAAATTAAATAAGTCAAACCTCAGTTAGAACACCACCGCCACATCCTATATCTAACATTCTTAATCCACGAAATGGATGATGATGGTGATACGAAGATGATGACACCTCATCTCCGATCTTTTTGTTTTTTAATTGTTCACGAATGTATGATATTCTTAACGGGTTCATGGTATGAAGTAATTTTACGGGTCCATTTGGAGACCACCATTCATTAGCTATTTGACTAAATTTTGAAACTTCGGATTCATTAATTGTAGAATATTCTGGTGATGATTGTTCTGTACTTTATTTCGAATTTTAATATATTAATTAAACATGTACAAATAATATAATATAAATATTATAATGTATGTTTTAAAAAAAACAGACATAAAGTTTTAATTTACCGATAATACTTTCGAGTCAAAGCATGTATGCAAGCATATTTTGGCTTAAAAAGCTGCATAATATTCACATTTTTCGTTATTGTTCGTTTAAGAAACATATTTTATTAAAGGTTTTGAAATTACTAAAAAAATTATAAATTTTTTTTTTTTTGCTTGGCATTTTTCTAATCCGTCTTTTATATAGTAAAGAAAAAAAAATTTGATAATCTTCCAGAATTAGAAGGCAACATGTGAAATAAATTTTAAAGATGTACAAATTTTTATCATTCTGACTTTATATATTCAATATTCAATTTTTTTTTAAATTTCTCAATTTCTACAAAAAATTTTTTTTTTTAATGACGGACGATAACAAGTATGTCTAAAAGATTCTTTTTATGTGTTCCTAGAATTATTTTGACAATCAATCATACCTCGTTGGTCTTTCCTAAACCGATAATTTCTTATTTGAACGGCAATAAATTTGCTTCTACAATAAACCAACGAAGGTTTGTTGGTTATTCAAAAATAATTATAGATCAAAAAAGTTTTTTTTTTTTTTTAAGATTTTAAAAAAGTTTAATTTTAAGACATAATATTTTGACCAATATTATTTTTGTAGTCCCAAACCAAAAAAATCGAACGTTTATACTAGAACTGGGGATAAAGGTTTTTTTGTTTAAATTTTATGGTTAAATTTATGATTCAGATAAGAAATTCAATGAATTTTGATCAGTTTGGACTCCGGTTCGTTATTGGGAAATCGATAATTTTGGGCGCGTGAATATTCAAAGCTTTGTTAATTTCAAAACCCATTACTGGGATTGGGATTGAAGTTTGATATATGGGATTTTACTTGAAAAAATGGTAATACTTTAAGGGTTCAATATTTCAGTTTCCAAGTTTAATCAAACTTTTAGAGAAAAGAAAGAATATATCAACAAATTAAAACTAATGGTGTTGTGGTGTTGCCAGTGTTGTAGTGTTGACAGTGTTATGATGTTACACGTTAAGATAAAGCAATGCCATTATAATGAATCATTTTTATATTACACAGATTTTATTGATTCTTATCTGGATCATGAGCTAACATTAAATTATAGATTAATTTTGTTTTTTTTTTGGATAGGCAAATCAAGTCTTTTTAATGGAGAGCGAAGAAGTAAAGACGATGATGTTTTTAACGCGTTAGGAACTGTTGACGAGTTGAGTTCAAGTATTGGGTAAATATACAAGTAAAGAATTTTTCCATATACATTCATTCTTTTTTAACATTTTATTATTTATTCTCTTTATAGAGTAGCTAATCATTATTGTAAGAAAGCTGGAAATGGATTAGAAGATAAATTAGTTGAAGTAAGATGTAAGATTTTTATTATTTTAATTTATAAATAATTTCTTTATCTAAAATTACAACTTTTTTTTTTTTTAATAAGATTCAATGTAAATTGATCGAAGTTGGATCCAATATTGCCACTCCAAGAAATTCTTCAAATACGTCAAAATTGTGTGAGTATAAGTGAGGGAAATGGAGTTTGGATTTTTTTTTTTTTGATTCATAAGTGTATGATATGGTAATGATATGCGTAATTTTCTGTGATTTTCTAATGTAAAAATGCTAACCACATATTTTAATTTAGCGTTTACGTCATTCGATGAAGAAAATGTAAATATATTGGAATCTTGGATTGATAATTTGGATAATGTAACTATATAAGTTTTAATACGCGTAATTAGAAAATTATCTCGTAATCACTATTTACGTGTCTTTTTAATTAGCAACTACCTCCTTTAAAAAATTTCATTCTTCCTTCTGGAGGAGAAAGTGCCGTGTTTTTACATCAGTGTCGCTCGGTAAATTATTTCACAAATTCCTTATCGTTATAAATTATAAAGTTTTAATATTAAAGATTTTTTTTTAGGTATGTCGTAGAGCTGAGCGTGTAACTGTACCCTTGGTGGAAGCTGAAGTTACAGAACAAAGTGTTGGAAAATATTTAAACAGGTATGTAATATGATTTTAATTCGTAATTGTTTCACAGGAGCAATACATATTTATTTATTTCAAATCTTTAATAATAGATTAAGTGACTTTTTCTTTGTGGCTGCAAGATATGCTGCTATGTTTGAAAAACATATCGAGAATTATTATGAACAAAGAAGAGATGATAGAGAAAGTAATTTGGTGAAAAGAGAATTATCTAAAGAGTAATGAACAATATATATCGCTATGGTGTTGGAAGGTATACTGTATGTCGCTAAGGTAGGTATATATTGCTAAAGAAGGTATACTTTATATCGCTAAGGGAGGTAAGTATATTATCGCTAAGGATGGAAAAATAATTTTAAAAAATATATATAACTTTTCTAATTTTTCGGGATGTATATTTTATTTTTTTTTATTCAATATGGAAAATAAATATTGGGACATAATTTAATTCTGGAAAAATATTTTTTTGTTACAATTATGCTTCTTTATTAAATGAACGTAATAAATATTGAGGAAAAAAAAAAAACAAATAAATAAATATATTTTTTCAACTATACATAACTTACATGATGAATTTATTCTTCCATATTAAAACTAGGTTCTTCATGAGTATTTGATCCATTTACATAAATTTCATTATCTATTGCAATAAATTCTTCACGTTCAGAAATATTCATACTTATATTCATAGAAGAATCACCATTTGGAGAAGTAGGAGGTAATATTTCTGTTGAAGCTAAAAATTCTGGTTCTTCTGGAGCTGATGATGAAGTTAAAATTGGAGTAGAAACATCATTCGGATAATGATAATCAGATTCTTCACCTTCCTCAGCTTCATCATCACCTTCCTCATCTAATTCTTCAAGATCTTCATCAAGATCCTCTTCTTCTTCATCATCATCTTCATCATCATCATCATCGACTTCATCATATTCAGAATCATCATCATCTTCCGGAATTAATGGTAGATCGTCATCCTTTAAAAATAAAAGTGAATTTTTTCAATTCTTTGTTGATAAATTTTGTATATATAATATTCTCATATAACATACCAAATATTCATTTGGCCTCATTTTATATACTCCAATGATAGGAGCTCTTCTATTTTTTAACTTTATCGCATGTAACTTTTTAAAATAATAATAAAAAAAAAAAGGAATAAACTTCTGATATTTGGCGCGTTCTAAATTAGAAAGTTCACCAAGTACCTGAGCTTCATAATCTTCTTCTTCTTTATCTAAAGCAACAGCCTCATTTATCATGACCTCTCTAGAGGAATTTATAACAGTTCTTGGTTCAAGAGAAGGAGTCCAAAGGTAAGGTGAAGCCATTTTATATGAAAAATGAAAGAAAAGTGAAAGACAAGTGTAATTTCAAAACAATGAAAGAGACACAAAGGTGACACTTATGAAATCACGTAAATGAATTGTATAAATGGTAAACACGTGATAATTACGAAAATGAAAATCATATACGGTAACAGTATGTTGATTTATTAATTAATAAAAAAAGTAACTAGAACACGAGATTTACATTAAAAAAAAAATAACAGATAAATTAAAATTGTTGTAACACCCAAGTGACCTAACACCTATCAAAAATTTAATCGGAAGTTTTATATAATGAAATAAATTGTTGTAAGTTATTAGAGAAATTATTTTCATTTTCAACAAATTTTTTTCTACGTTGTTTAAATTTTTCTTGTTGTTGACGTTTTCTTAACTGATATTGTAAAGAATAATCTAAAGTTGACATTTGTGTAGAGAATATTTCTTCTCTTGTTGAAGAATTTTGTTGAATTTGTTGAATTTGTTGAATTTGTTGGATTTGTTGATTTTGTTCGAATTTTCGATCGATTCTTTTTTCAAAAAAACTTGAGATTTGAAAATTTTCATGTTCTAATTGTTGTTTTTTATAATATTCACAAAATTTACAATCACACTGTCTATTAGAATCTAATAAATTATCTCTATAAAACATTTATTATAATATTTTATTTTATTATGATAGTTTGTGGGATTTATTAGATTTATTATGATAGTTTGTGGGATTTATTAAATTTATTGTGATAGTTTGTGGGATTTATTAGATTTATTAGATTTATTAGTGAGTTCACTGAGTTGTTAGTGATGTAATATTTTTTAAAAATATTATTTTATTATTGTGATATTTGTATAATTTATTTGGCAAACAATAAAGATGAATTTTAATAATTTTGCAAAAAAAAAATATCAGGCTCTTTTATATTTCTCAGATAAGGGTTCTAATGTAAGGGTTTTTTAATGATCGGGTTATATATAATATGCAGGATATACCTTAATACCTTTAAACTTTTATAATAAAATTGTTAACAATATTTTCATTTTTTTTATTATAATGTCTACGATAAATTACTTGCATTAAGCTTTAATTGAACATTGTTTTATATAATAATGTTGTGTTTCGTCATGATATATCATTTATCAATAAGAGATAATTTTCATTGATCTCTTTATTTAGTAGATGTGAAACCAATGCTTAAAAAAGTTTAAAAGATTTGATCAGTGAAAAGAAATAAAAAAAAAGTTCCTTTATTTGGATACTGATAAGTTTTAATACGTGTTATATACAGTTATGTAATATGTGTAATATGTATAATATGTAAAATGCAATAACTCAATTAGGGTATAATTAATAATATTTGATGTATATTCATGTAATAACATATGTAACTTTTAAACATAACAACAAACTTTAATATTTAATCTCATGATTCTTTATGAATGCAACTTAATTATGTATTATGTATTATGTATTATGTATTATTTATTGTATTACACATTATTTAACGCGTTCTTTTCCTATGAGTATCATACTTAATTTATAGGTGACAAATATATTGCATATCAAATAAATTAAAAAAATTTGATGACGTTATTCATCACCCGTTTTTGAAATCCCGATTATATATATTAATAATGCAGTTATACTTTAAAAAAAAAAGGTGATAAACTATTTATTACAGATTATATTATATGAAAAAATGATTTTTTTTTTGTTAACCTTTTTTGAAACATTCTTAAAGGCGTTAAAGCCGCGGGATTAATTAAATAGTTACATACGAGTTTTATCTTATTTAATTAAAATGAGTTTAATTAAAAAAAAAATCTTGATATTCAACTTATTTTATATTATTACACGTGATCTGCATTTTTTTTTCTTTTTTTTACTAGTTCATGGTTTCATTTTTTTGATTCAAAAGGATATTAGGATTCATTCAAAAAAGTTCAAATGTATTCAATGTAAAATGTAATCATCATAATTATTAATAATTATTTCGAAAAACCGGAAAGTTTCTTACATTAGTTAAAATAATATGTTGTGAACACATATTAAATGAAAAAATTTTTTTCTTAAATTAGAAATCATTTTTTTACATTACATTCTTTTTTTTAAAATATATATATATTTATATTCTTCCTTCTTTTGTCCAATTGTTCCCAATTGTGAAAAAAAAAAGTTTTTTTAAAAAAAAAACCGTTCAGTTAAACTTTTCCGTTTAGATTCATAATATATGCATTTATTATTATTATTTTTTTTTTTTACAGCATTGTTTTATTTATTATGGTATTAATCAACAATTTAAATTTTTTTAGGAATCTATTATTTTTTTGGGAACCAATAAATTCTTTTTTAGATTTATTCTTTATCAATAATAAATAATAATAACAGATAGATAATATTAAAATAATATTTTTTATTTTTTTTGCTGCGTAATCCCTGCTTCGAGGGAAAAAAAACAATTATGTAATTGTGTTTGCATGACAGAAAATATAAGGTTACACAAGGCGATTTTTGATTTCCATAGAAGGTTGGTTAATTCTTTAGCCAGGTTCGTCAGGGGTTAAAATCTTTCCCGCAGAAAAAAAAAAAAGTTTAAAAATCTCGAGAAAAAAAAAACAACTTGTTTCATTGTTTCATACAACTTTAAGTTAAAAAAAAAAAAAATCTTTTTTCAATAATTTTAGAAAAGCAATTAATCTAATTGATCTTAAATTATTATCAGTTATATATAAGAGATTTTCTTTAAGGGTAAAAAAAAAAAAGAAAGAAATGACTATGGATTGTCATCACTGTGGTAATTTCGGTCATAAGAAATACGAATGTACTAGCAAATGTCGTGTAGGTTGTAAGTGGTGTGATAAACCTCCTTCTAGACGTCAAATTACAAGGAATAGTATAGAAATGCAAAGGCAACATAGTACTGTGAATATACAGAGAAATCAGGGATCTACAAGTAATTATTTATTTTATTTTTTTAAAAATTATTCTTTTAATTGTATTTCTATTTTTTTTTTTTTTTGATCTTAAAATTATTATTAAATTTCATTACTAATATAGAGGGTATTATTTATTTATTTTTTTAGGTATTAATAACGGACAATTAAATTTACCACAACAATATTCTCAAAATACAAATGATGTTCGCTTTAGTTATAATGGTTCTCAAGGACATTTACAACAAAATTTAACTGGAAATGTTGGGAATGTTGGGAATATGCAACAACATGTACCTAATAATATACAGCAAGTATCAGCGAATTTAGGGAATTTAGGGAATTTACAACATCATCTTACTAATAATAATATGCAAAATGTACAAGTTAATGGTACGAATATTCCAACTATGGGTCAACCTACAAATATGAATAACTTACTTTTTGATCCGGCATTAAGGCCTTTACTTCAGAAATTTATAGAATCTGCTTTTTTACAACAGCTTTCTCATCAACAACAACAACAACAACAGCAGCAGCAGCAACAACAACAACAACAGCAGCAACAACAGCAACAACAGCAGCAACATCATCAACAACAGCAAGCGCAGGCGCAGGCGCAGGTGCAGCATATTAATAACACAAACATTTATGGTTTACAATCGTCGAATCAACAAACTCAGTCATTACTAAATACGGATTATTTGCAGAGACTACAACCAACTCAATATCTCGTACAACAGTTACAACAGTTATTAAATTCGAGCACCAATAATGCAAATGTCAATAATTCTAATGTCAACATGGCTAATGTGAACAATAATAATAACGTTAACAACGCTACTAATGTCAATTTTCCTAACGTTAACGTTAACAATTCTAATGCCCATAATCCTAATATTAACACTTCTAATATCAACATTGTTAATAATTCCAATGCTAATGTTAGTAACATTAAATCACAAGCAGCTTCAACATTAGTATCGCACATGTCTTTAACATCACCAAAGCCACCACAACCATTACAACTATCTCAACCATCTCAGTCATCACAACCTCAAACACCACGACTGCAACCACTACAACTGCAACCTCCACAATCTCAAACATCACAAGTGCAACCATCACAAGTACAACCATCACAAATGCAACCATCACAACTGCAACCTCCACAACTACATCCTTCACAATTACAACCTTCACAACTGCAACCACTACAACTGCAACCTCCACAATTGCAATCTTCACAATTACAACCTTCACAATTGCAACCTCCACAACCGCAACTACCACAACCACCACATCCATCGCAATCACAACTATCACAGCTACCACATCTTTCACATCCACCACAACCACCACAACCACCACAACCACAACTTCCACCACAACAACAATTACCACCACAGCCACAACAATCACAACCGTTCGTGCCACAAACTGTTCCAACTGTTCCAACCTGGAATCATAATCAAGTACATGTGCAAGAATCACAACAGGCGGATCAAAAATCCATTGAAGAGAACGAGGTGAATATTTCAAGTTCAGTTGTACCAACTACAACAGCAATTACATCGATAAAGAAAGAAGAAGGATCCGATAGTCATGTGGTTGTAGAACGACAAAAAACACCTCATCAAGAAGAAAAGACCCATCAAGAGGAAAAAACAACAGAACAGCAGACACGAAATCCTGGGGAAACGAACGTTGAGATATTAACTAAGCTAAAAGTGTTAAAGGACAAGATTGAAAAGGGTTTACACCCTACGATTAAGCCGAAATTTTATAATCATCAAATTTCTGATGAAGAGAGGCATCAAATACAAAAAGGAGCGGAGAGGGACTCGAGACAAAATAACAATAGATATAAAGAGAACGGTCGCCAGAATCATTTCTCAAGAGGAACGCGAGGGAGGAGTCCAGGTATTGACCATCGTTCTCCAACGATTTACAGATCAAGATGGAGCCGATCTCCGTATAGATATGATAAAGAAGGTATTATCTCGGATTATAGGAGATATCAACGAAACCGAAGTAGATCTACTAGCTTAAGACGAGATGTTCGTGGGCCTAACGACTATTCTGCAAGATCCGTCTCACCCAGATTCCGTATGACCGATTACGATGAAAGATATTATTTCCGAAATTCTGGACAAGATTTTCGTGACAAATATATGCCGCGTGGTATGTCAATGTCAATGTACGAAGAATCAAGACATGGCGGACATGGCGAAAGGTATGAAGATCGCTCGAGATCTTTTGGGCGATCAAGGTCTCCAATAGGATATCCAGGATGTCGTAGACAAAACGGTTGGTACGGAGGAGAACAGTACGAAAGAGAGAGACCCGGCTATGAATACGAGTTCTCTGCACGTCGAAGACCAACTGGTCGTTGGTAAATCGACTCGTTTTGACTATTTTTAATAAGTGATTATGATTATGAACGATAAAAAGATCCTTTTACGGTTATTGACGAAATTTATACCCATATTAAGATTAAATAGCCTTTCAGTTTGGGTACGATTATGAGAATTTTCATAGTGTATATAAAATAAAAAAATTAGGTAGTGTAAGAACACTTAAGTGGTGGAGAAAAATATTTAATATAAAAATTTTAATTTCTTTACGTTTAGATAAATGAAAAATAAAAGTAAGAAATATATGGACAATAATATGTTAGATTGTCCGTTAATTTGTATATAATAAAATTAAATAAAGTTTTAATAAAGATTTCCCAAACGGAAAAAATATTTTAACTTATTGATGACAATCTCGGGATTTGTGTTAAGCAAATTTATGTTTGCATTTCATTCACATTGTTATAATTTTCATGAAAAAATACGTAAGAAAGAAACAGAGAGATTTTTTCCTAATTAATCTATCACATTCGTACTAAATCAAATAATTACAATGATTTGAATGATTTGTAAATGATGATCGATTGCTTCTCGAAGCGATCAATCAATACACATTTATATAACATTTTCAGTGACATTTCGTATTCATAATGAAAAATTCAATTTATTTGATTTTTTCAGTCTTGATGTGATTAATGTGCTAAACACCAATCAACGATTTTTATTCATTTTAATAACCAACAAAGACCCTTCCCAGTTATATTGGACGTGATCACACTGATCACTGATCAATACAAAAATGAAAGGAAAGCATTACAATAGCATTTTCAGTGACATTTCGTATTCATAATGACAAATTCAATTTATTTGATTTTTTCAGTCTTGATGTGAATAATGTGCTAAAACGCCAATCAAAGATTTTTTATTCATTTTAATAACCAACAAAGACCCTTCCCCACCTGCCATTGAAGTGCGTGATAAAGTCGTACACTTATCGCGTAGATGTTGATAATATCAACACCATAAATTCACAGACTATGAATCAATTACGTCTTTTCTAGCCATAATCTGCTTCGAATGATTGCTCTTTGATCATCGTAAAGAGACAGGGGATTAGAGGTTATTCGGAGATATCACACACCATACACAAGGACTTTTGAAAAAAGAAATTAGACTTGGTGGAGGAATTTACTAACCAATTAGGGATTACGTAATTAATTAGTTCTCGTAAAATCACAATTAAGGTGTGATATTTCTGATAACGAGAACAATATTACTAAAATTAAGCAAGAATATCAAATAAAAGAGTTAATACTTAATACAATAAAATTTCCATCATGGTTCATTGATTCAGTGTTTTTTTTTTTCTTTTTCCCTTTTTTTTTAAATAATAAACTCGTACTACTGTACACATAAGTCCCGTATATACTGCAATTGCGAATATGGGAGTGGCTGGTCTATTTTGACGAGTTCGACAATTGTAATTTTCAGCAATTTTTGTTCAAGAGTTCCTATCAATGCAGATGTAAAATTATCAATACAAATTTAAATTGAAATATGTCATAGATTAGTAGTTACCTAATGCCGAATATTTGATTCTAATAAAGGGGTAGTAATTTTATTTTTTAACTACTATAGTCTTGTACCAAATCTTCTGAAGATATGGTAATTTAAATAAAATCAAGCTTTTTGTTATGTGCATAATTTAGAAGCTTCAAAGCGTTTAGGTTCAATATATGGAATTCTTCCAAAACACAATTAACGAAATTTTAAAAATCTAAAAATCTGTAGTTTTTGATTCAACGTGATAATTTTCGAATGCTGCAAAACGGTGTAACAAATTCAAAGTTAAACAAGATACTGTGGAAATACCCAAATATCCATCAAAATATAAACTAAAAAGAAATTACAAGTTAACGGTGAACAATATCCATTGTAAGAGACGAAGACCATCATCAGCTTGAGCACGCGAGTTGCCATATCTGATCAGCAGAAAAAAGATCACGTGCGCGTTCCGATTCAAGAAAAAAAAATTTCGAACCGTGAGCTAGTGCACATAATAACAGATAACGTCCGTGCAATAAAGTAAATGCTAGTGAATGCACGAAATCGCCATATCTCATATAAAATGCTAATCGATCTAATTGTGCTAATTATTGGTTCAGGACAGTTCAGGTAAACATATCAAGTTATCAGCTGATCTTTAGAATTAACAAATAAATCCATTTAAAAAAATTTATAACTGGCACGCGGCGACACAGTCGCCGCAAATCAGAATCCTTCTAGTCTAATACTTAGTTTGGCTAAAATTCATTTTCAGAAAGAAATTCTAACATTTGCATTGTACGACGTAAATTTAACAAACCTAGCAATTAAATGGAAAAATTAAGTAATAAATATTGATACAACATAAATTTTTCATAAAATAGCAAATATAGTTACTTTATCCATAAGTTCTTTAGAAATCTTAGATTGTGGTAAAAAATGCTTCCGACCAAGGCGGGTCTACGGAAAAAAGAATACTGGGTGTTACACTGGATACCGTAGTCGATCGACCTCTGAACGAATCAGAAATTGAAGACGTAACAGATATAATGTTTTGCGATTTTTCCATGTTTATTTATTTATTTTATTTAATAAAGAGGAGTGATCAGAGATCTATACATTGATAGGTATTTAAATACAAAGAAATAAAGAAGAACTATTCTAGTATAAGATACTCGGATACCAATCCCAATCCTGTAAGAAATAAAATCCACCAAGGACAGGACCTCACCCTTCGATTTAAACTACTGAAACGGTAGAACTATGCTACAGTTAAAGGACATGACTAAATAAAAAAGACCGTCCTTCCATAAGAGCTATCTAAAAGAAAAGAAAAAAAAATAAAAAAATAAAAATAAAAATAAAATTACTGTAACGTAGAAAAAAACCAAACAATCATAAATGATCTGTATTTTTCTTTCAGCAAATAAACGGGCCACCACCTGTAAATACTGTAAGAGGTGGAATGGTTCACACTATTCAAAATTGTTTGTTATCATTGTATGGAAAAATTAAATATGATGTAGAAAATTATCTACTGGAGTAAAAAAATAATACAATGGCTTTGCGAAATGACTAATTAGGGGGTGAAATGTCCAAAGAGTCCAATGCTCGAGGAGTCATTTGTGTTACTTGGCGAGGGACGTAATTTTTTGATGGCTGTGTAGTGAAGTGTAAATTCAAATTTGTGTTGATCATAGTGTTTCTTTTTCTCTGTCTCATTCTATCTGTCGAGTGTCGTCTGAAGTATCAGAATGATTAGTTTCATCATTTTCGTTAATTGAATATTGTTGTCGAGCGTAATCAAGATAATTTATCGTAAAATCAGCTATTTCTTGTAAAACTTGATCTTTAGATTTTTTATGTCGAGATTTCTTTTTTACCACTATTAACATTGGTAATTTTGGTTAACGCTGAGTGGAAATTATCCATATATTGTTGTAATAATTTTACTTGTCGTTGTCTTTTTGATAAGTGTTTACACTTGTCCCTTGAAGACTAGCTGTTTCAATAGAAGCATCACGCTTTGATTTAGCTTTTTCTTCTGCTTTAAGTTTTTTCAGAGCCATTCGTTCTTGATCTTGTTTAATCTTCTCTTCACCTTTGATTTTCTTATGAAGTTTGCGATCACGGAGGTAGATTGTACGTTTGATATGTCCAAACCATTTGCGTAAGCCTGGAGCATAAAAGTCGTTGATAACTTGATCTGATTGTATATATGCGTCAGTAATCTCAAGTTTAAACAAAGGGGTTTTCGGTAAGTAGGAAAGGAATTCTGGACGAATATAATCATCTGATAAAGGCATTGGATTATAATTAGCAGTGATCTCATCCGTATTTTTTGACAAGAATCTAAGGTGGCCGATACATTTTTTATTTTAGCTGATATAGGTATGTGATCCAATGAAGTCGATTGTTCTATGATGGACTTTTCCAATTTGTTTATCATACGAGGTTTAAAGAAGAACAAGGGGACTAAGAACTTGTAATCCTTTGGATTAGGAATACGGTCCTTATTACCATATTTCAAATGATGTATAAGTTTATTAATATATTGAGATTTCGTAAAAAGAAATCTCTGTCGTCTAGCAGCAATTAACTTATCCTCTGCACTAAGCGCAGCATTGGATTTCTCATGATTAAAAACTCTTTTGCAAGCTCTTTCAAAGCATTTTTGTTGTTTTTTTCTTGTACGACTATTATTGCTAGGGTGAATTTTAAGTCTGAGAAGCATTTTTTATACATGTATCCAAAGTTTCCTTTGATAAATGATAATTTTCCATAAGCGTGGTATTGTATCTTATATTCTAGGCCTAAGCGACGTGAATAAACACGTTTATTAATGTGTTTACGCTATCTATTAAAAAGAGAATTGGCGTGATTGACTTTATTATTATAAGCGTTGTGTTTGATCAATGTTTGATTAGGGTCGAGGTGTTTAACAAAATTATAAATTTTGTATTTAAAGAAATAGAGTTCATAAGAGACGCAAGCGCATCTACAGTTTGATATAATAAAAGGGGATGGAATGTCACAATGTTCTGCCTTTTTAATAAACTAGTCAGAATAAACATGGTATATAAATACCAAAATAAAATCTATATTTTTTATAACTAAAATGAAAGAAGGTTTTTGATGTCAATTTTTTTATCTTTATTGTTAGCATGTGATCTTATCATTTCATCATGGGCCAATAATTTGTCCCGTCACACTGAATTTAGAATAACTCGTTATGCCATAAAAAAGTGCGTGAGCATGATAATCATTGGTGTATATCCGTAAATTGATTTGATTAGTGTTTTCAAGTAGATCATCAAACTGAAAAAAGTAACTTCTGATTTCATAAATCCTGTTCGATTTGGTTTGGTCACGTGGAACTTTTTGAACATTTTATAGAAAAAAAAGTGTTGATGTAAAAAAAAAAAAAAAAAAAGGAAGATATATGGACAGATAGAAAAGGGAAAAAATTATAACTCTAACCAGGGGATGTCAAAATACTAAAAAAAAAATGTATGTTTATTATATAAAAAGCTATCGTATTAAACTCCTGTCACAACTATAAGTGGGCGTATAATTCTTTTAAAAACAAAAGTTTTCACCATACGTATATACTGTGAAGTATGGAATGATAGATATTTACGAGTTGTGTAAGTTGGGTTATCTTTCTGTAACGTATTAGAAAATATTAAAAGTTTATTTTTGCGGAAAAAAATTTTCTATTGCGCCATTTTAACGGTTATAAAAATTTGAGGAAAGAGTTTTTTTTTTGCGATTTTCTCATGTAGACTTAAAGATTACCTGAAAAATATGGGCGCAATTCGTCACGTGACGATCAAAAAGCAACATAAATATAAATCAGTGCGGGAGAAGATATTGTTGATTTACCAATGAATACATCAGATAATGTGATTTATAGTCACTTGTTCCAGTCTATTAACAATTTTTATGACATCCAGATCAAAGCGCAATTAAATATTCTAGGCGCTTTATTCAATACTTCAACCTTGCAATACAAAAAATTCACAACGTCATACAAGAAATTTGGTATCTTACGATCTCTAACGATATCAGCAAATATATCTCAAATTATCTGAAACTAACGTATTTATCCAAATCTTTGGATATGATTGGTAAATACGGATTCTCTATTGACTTCACTTTCAATAACAACATAATAGAAGGCAATACACCCATATGTGATTACATAACTGGCCTATCAATAAACGACATTCGATCCCTCAAAAATAAGAATATCATCTATATGGACCAGTTGACTTCTCCAGATGGCTGCTATCTATTGTCATAGAAAGATGTTCAATGTAATAATAACAAGAATTTCAAAGGAAATGGTATACACACTTAATAGATAATTACGTGTTAAATGATAATTTACGTTTAACGCACCCATTAAGGGACGTCATCAGTAACATTAATAGAACACATAAATCACTACAAATTGTACCATCAATCACACAACCTAGACTACAATAGTCTATACATTGGAACAACTAACAAAAGAATATTATTTTTGGAAAAACTTTATCGCAAGATACAACACAATTTTCTTCTATTACTTATTTAGAACATTATATAGACAACCAAACACATTATGATGCCCAGTTAACTCCCAAATGGCAATTACTTTGTTTGACAGCTTGCAGAGGGTATACGATGAATTCATATTATCCTCAGTTGCAAATTTTATTAGAATTAATAAAGTATTTTTATTTCGCCATTTTTTTTTATTTTGTACATATTATATATAAAGTGCATTAGCCCAAATTTTTATGTCAATATTTTTTTTCACAGAAGAGAGTGTGCATATTGTATGAATACTAAAAAAATATCACAGCATTTGAAAAAATATATGCAATGTTTGTTTCACCCTATACATTGTAAAAATTCTATTACTAATCTACATAGCACGAAATATTGCTTGCTGGATAGGAAAGAAATCAATAACCACATTGTTGATTGGGTATGGTGGGACTTGAGGATAGCCACGGAAAATACAACCTGGAAAAATATTCATAATACACATTCCTGCGGCGGTACATCCATTATACGGTTGATTATTCCTATCAATAGTTCCGAATTCAATCTAAAAAAAAGTAAATGCATAAATGATATTGAAAAAGAAAGCAAATGCCAAGAATACTAATTCTTACAATTTGGACTGGTTGGTAATTTCCGTGTACATTTTGTAATTTGTACGCCTGTTGTACGACAGAATTTATAGCACTGCCAAAATACAGGACAATTATTAGACAAATGAAATAAATGAAATGACAACAAAAAAAGCAATACTGAACTGTGAAACGGCGCAAAGGAGTTCCGTTTTGATCTCTTCCTAAAGTCCATTTTCATAATTTTAGTACAAACACGTCCTCTACACGGTTCGGAGCCAACCAGAATTGAGTAGTCATGTGTATTATTCTCGAAAGACTTTCTGAATTAGCCACCTCAGCGATAATAGTAGGCCAAGGGTTACCCTATAAACCATAAACCATTATAGATTCAGATTGGTCTTTGTATTTTCAATAAAATAATTCAATAAACAATACCTGAAGATCGCAAGGGTTTCGGGCTGGCCTAGGAAGAAGTGTTGGCATAAATGAATCATCCGGCTGTTTACTAGAACCTCTTGTTATACGTCCTGGAGTAGCATGACAAGCTGGATACAAAATACAAAATGATAGGTTTAATATAATATTACATTCACAAACAAACACTAAAGTACATACTTGCTGATCTGCAAGAATCAACTGTGCTTTGAGGATCCTGATGTTCAAATTGTCTAGAGAATGCACTATGTGCATATTCATGATCACGATTTGGCAACTCGAATATGACTACAATTCCGTCTCGAAACTCCCAGTACTTTGATGCGTTCGTGATCTCACATTTTTTTTCGAACTCTTCATAACTTACACCTTCAATAAGGATCAGTGGGAGTCTAATAAAATGAAACAAATTTTAGCATGAACATTGAGAATCGAATTTATGTAGTGTTATGACTATGACTTTACCTATCTTTGTCAATAATTTTATAATTTCCGTCGATCCACCATTTTTTCTCTCTCTCATCTGCTTTGTTAGTGATGACTTCTTCCGCATTAGCATCGATAACTTTAATACACTCCTGAACGCCAACTCATCTGCAGTTAGATCAGATAAGGAATCTACTGAACTTCGGCGAGAACTTAGAGGAAGTAATTAAGGAGTTGGTTAGAACAGAGGCTAAGGAACTTCGACGAGAATGTGCACAAGTCTCGTATACCGTTGTAGACATTTTCAGAAAGTTAAGGGATATAAACACTCGTATCTATTAAAGTTTAAAAAAAATTGAGAAAGTTTGAAGGTATATACACTTTATATACCTTTCTAAATACATCGTGACAAACTTTTTGTGGTTTGTAGTGACGTAATACAGCAAATAATATAGATACTTAATATGGTTTTATCATTACTCATTAGATTTTTAATTCTCTGACGAATTCTCAGGGTATTTATTAAAAAGGTGAATTAATGTTACGTAATTTTTAGGTCATTCTCATACGAGTAGTACGATTGACCGTATTTGGCTAATCAGAGTGGCTTTTTTTATTGATAAAGCGCAGTCACAACTTTAAAATCCATTTTTTTTGGTATTCAAATGAAATGATATTCCCTTGGTTGTGGGTATTAAACGAAACACTGAGGCCACCTTCGGCCTCTTCTCCCCCAACGTTATATATAGATAACTAAAAAAAAAATAAAACTGAACTGTGGTAAAATGAGTGTTTACTGCGGAAAACTAACAAAAATAAAAAAAGGGGAGAGTATTTTTTTCACGTTTATCCAATATTATTTTTAAGGATTAATATTTACGATATAAAGGATTTACTTAAGCTGATTAATAAAAATTTTTGAATGTTTTGCATAACATAGTAAATTGTAATTTTATGCATTCAAATTTCACGTCTAAGGAGCTAAATGAGGTAACATAAATAATATCTTTTAATAAATCATAGATAACCTTTTTTTGTTCTAGCTTAAGATATTTTATAATTATTATACACAATGGAAAACATGGACTGAGTTAAATGTAGGAATAATAAGATATCTTACCTAGAAATTTGGCAGTCTTATAATCATATTAGTTATTATTTTGTTATTGTATATGTTCTATGTATAAAGCACTGGACATTTTCTCGTTATTGAGTTATTGATCACTTTATAATAGTGATACACAAATTTTGGTCACTTTATAATTAGTGATATTCACTTTATTATAAAATAATCAATAAGATACACGAAAAAGGTCTCAGTTGCTTACGTCATACATATCCAATAACTTTATTTACACTAGAATCTATGATTATTATGCGCTATTATAGTCTTAGTGGTCTGATACATTATATAAGTAATGAGTTAAATGGGAGAATAAGTTGGATGATTTAAAAAAAAATCACAATTGGACTTACTAATATCCATAGTATAGATACAGAGGCTACAGTATTTTACCAGATTTTTTAAATTACTTAGTAATTTATGGTAAAATAGCATTTTTTAAGATATATAAGTTTGTCAAAATTTAATATATTGTAGTCAATTTTTTTAATTTAAAAACTAATCAACTATAGCTTTTAAAAATATAATTAAAGATATATTTTATATTGAAATACCAAAAGTTATTTAAATATAATTAATACCTACTATGTTTTCCTGTGTGACAGTAACGTTTAGATTACTGTGTACCCGTAACGTTTAGACCCCGAAAGACTCGCGTATAACAAATAACCGTCGTACCGATCACGTGTATGTTTATCATATAATTATAAAAAGTTGTTATGCTTTACATTCAGAAATATTTTTTTATATTTTAAAACTATTTAACTATTTATTTTTGATATTTAAAAACTATTATACAGTATTTAGCTATCAAATAGAAAAATTTCGAATGAAATTTGTTAGAAACTTAGACTTTTTATGCAATTTGAAGATCATAAAGTCCGGTAAATTACTGTAGCCTGTAGGCCTCTGTATTATTCAAGAGATTTACATTTTGAAAAACTAATTATTCAGGTGCTATTTATAAAAGTAAACCTTTAAGTAGTATGATAATTCTGCAATGTCTTTAAGGAGATTAAGAAGTCAATCTACGAAAGTACAAAAATTCTTGTATTACAATTGATCAACTAATTTATTTACATATTGTATTACACGGTGATTATTTGTCATACATCTACTCCGATATTTCTAAGCCACTGATGATATTTTTCTTAGTTTTTTTGGTTCAAAAAAAATTTAACAAAAGTTAACCTTTATTTCAAAGAATATGAGTGAAAGTCAACAAAGAGAGGTATGTTACTTGAGGTGTGTCATTAAATCGGGAAAACTTGAGATTGAATGGTCTATTATCACACCATTCACCTGATACTGGATTGGGCTCTTTGAAAACAAAAACACAGAAAATAGGAATTGGCTCAATGGTCATTAGTTTTATGTTGGAAATCATAGTAATCACACAACTCTACTCGATGGATGATATGCTTATAATGGTAGCCATTAGATCGGAACAGTTTCTGGGTAAAATCAAATACATATGAATCATATGAAGTATTTAAATAAAACTCATACACAAATGTACTTAATCCTGATTTCACAAATTTTAATAAGACTCATGTACACTATCATATCATTACAACATTTATTTAAAAGACATAAGATCGATTGGGGATTCAATACAGATGACAACTAGAACAGATTGCAGAGAGGAGACTCTTCGAAGGTTTGTTGAAAGAAATACGAACAATGTTAATGTTTACATTAGAACTTATAAAGTTCAAAATGCATATCTCATAGTTGATCCTGAATCATATCAATGTCTCATAATTTACCATGGTGGAGAAAAGGATTATTTCTTATGGTCTGGATGGAAGTTGAGCAACTGTCAACATCAGCATGTAACACACCACCATGTAAATTAAAAGCAACCATACTTATTGTATTTGAAGGTGAAGGAAATGACTTAATTGACTTAATTAACCTATTTTTTGAATATGTATAAATATAGTGAGAATACTTATGATGGGAAAGTGTATGATGAACTTATAGTTTTAGCTGAAAGTTGCATTTCATCATCATTTGAAGGGAGGGATAAAATAACCCCAGATGATGATTATAAGATTAGAAAGAAGGCAGGGTGTCTTTATTAATTAAATTGATGCAGATGATCAGGAATAATTTTATGGAAATAAATTATATGAACCTGTTTGCGAAATTTGCCGAGAAAAAATCGTCTCTGTGTCTCTATGCTAAAAGGGAGGTGAACATAAAAAAATCACACTTTAAGTGATGAATTTTAAAAAAATTTATCTTATTACAATTTAATTCTTATTTCTAGTCATGTAATGCTTGCTTTACAGTTATAATATACTTATTATAGCATGAAATTAAATTTTATGTGTAATGAATACAGCTAAGTAAAAGAAAGTAATAGAATGAGAGAAATCTGTCCCGTTTAATGGCCTGTTACTCCTCCATATTGTAATGTTCCAATCATATCAATCATTCATCCATTTGAAATTTAGATATCTGTCATCTGTCAGTTAAATCAGATAGATCGGGTTAACAGAAGTCATCATCCATCAGATCTGAAACTCCTTTTGTCCTAAGAAATTTTTTTTGATTGTATACAAAGTATAGGATTTTCTCTTTTTAAAGTACAACCGTTAAAGACTAGTACCTCTTGAGCGAGACAAATGGAAAGGTGAAGGTTTGTCTGGTCTCTTCTCAGGAATGTTATTAGTGTTCATTTTTTTTAGGAACTGAAATGTGAGAATGGCTTTTGGGGATTGAATCTGCATTTTTTAAAAGAACATTATTGTTTTTTTTTTCTTTTAGAATAGCCACCTTGAAACTTTTTGAGGAAATGAAAAGAGTCTGAACTCTTTCATTAGGATGCTATTTACTTCTTTTTTTCTTATTTTTAAGAGAAATCACTTTGAAGACTATTAGGATTTACAAGAACAATACTTTTTTTAAAAAATAACTGCTACTAGAATGGCTTCTTGGGGTAAATGGAAAGGAGTTTGGGTCTTTTACGAGAAGTTGTGAACATTTACTAAATGTCATTCTTTCTGTTGAACTGTGATTCAAACTTAGAAGGTAAATTTTAGATAGGAGATGATATTTTTTTATTTTAAAAACCATTTGCTAATATTCTGTTTATTTTGTTTTTTGTAGGATGGGCTATTTGACTCTTGGAGGTGGTTCTTAGATGGAAAGTGAATTTGGCAAGGAGTTCTTATTCCTTTTAGTTAGGGATTGGAATCGATTATCATTATTAGAATCAATTTTAAAATCGATTAATCACGATTAATCGTTTCGCAAAATTTTGATTCTATAATTTGATTTTCGATTTTTGATAATCGGATTTATACTTCAAAAACAATACTATTTTATGGCGCTAGCATCTTGTTAAACGTTTTAATGAACTTTTTATTTTCTATAATTTGTAATTATAGAATTTTTTTATACTTAAAATAATGTATTTTTTATATTTTAAATTTAAAATAATGAATTTTAAAACTTATTTTTCGGTGTAACAGATAAATTTGATGATGATCATTTAATAAACTACTTTTATTATCAATACTGCTATAGGTGTCGTTGAAATTAATTACGGATTTTACCACGATTACGGCACGTGCCGCATTGCCAACCGTAAAAACCGTAAAATTTTATTACAGCAAAATTCAAAATATACGGGACACTTGAGAATTTTGATTGTTGGGTTGTCGGGTAGCCGGGTTACTCGGCAGTAGGTTATTATATAATCTGATATACTACTATTACACTCATGTCACGTGTTATTTATAAAATAACCTATTGCCGACTAACCCGGCTACCCGACAACCCGACAATCAAAATTCTCAAGTGTCCCATATATTTTGAATTTTGCTGTAAGGCATTAAGTTCGGCCAGAGTTAAATGATCTTCGCGATAATGTCCTTTTTTGGAATATGGTGTAACCATTGTGTAACTCGATTCTCCATTTTTGATGGGAAGCAAAATTCCTTTTTTGGAATTTTGTGTAACGTCACGTGATATAACAACAAAAATTCGGCCGGCATTACCGGCATTACCGGCATTATAAACCTATTTACGGCATTACGGATAATTTACGGATTTCGCCGAATTAATTACGGTATAGCCGAAATGCCAAAATTCATGAATTTCGACGACAAGTATAAATTTCGATTTTTGTTCGATAATCGATTTAAAATCGATTCTTATCGATTTTCGATAAATTCGATTATTGTAAAATCGATTCCAATCCCTACTTTTAGTATCCTTTCTTCAATTTAGGTAAGATTTCTCTTTTGATGATCTCTCTTTTAGGAATAATAGTGACCAATATTCCTTTTAGGGATTGTTTTCTTTTATTAAATTAAATATAGAAATAAATTACTACAATTGTAAATACTGTATAAAAAGATGTAATATTTCAATTAAGAATCTTAATAAAAAATCAATTATTATGCGATAATCTAATAAGAGTTTAATATCATTTTTCAACAAGAAAGGGGTCATGCTGAAAGAGATTATCATACTAAGTCATGTAAGTCGTGTGAATCATGTGAAACTTGATAAACTCAAAATTTAAAAACATTTAAATAATATTGTAAGAAGAATTATCATCACTTGTAAAATAAGCTGTAATACATCTAATAAATCAAGCCTAATTATAATATAATATAAATCAATTTTTGATAGAAAGGAGGTAAACAATACAATAAATGGGATTATGAAAATATATATTTCATTATCAGAATTATTTATACTAAACTATAGTTTAGTTCAAAAAGTATGGATCAATTTGGTAGTTCAGACATTCAGAATGATTATCCTTAGTGAGGTGATGTGTTGTGGTCAAGTAGATTCTGTAGAATCTGCAAAATGCAAAATGGCGTGATATTTAGATATATTTCAAGTCTTGCAATTCTTGAATTCAAATATATAAATCTTTAAAATACATACGATATAATACCAAGCCCAATATCAATATATTTATTTAATTGTGATGACAACATATCAATAATGTGCAACAATATAAACAAAATGTTTAACCATATAAAATATGAAAAAATTAGGGATAAAAGTACGCAGTAAAATATAAAAGTTTTTATATAAAATCACTTAAAAATTCGTTATATAAATTGCAGTATATCAAAATCATATTGATATGTTATTCAAAGTTTTCTCCTTTTTTTAATTATTTATGATTTTGAACCATATGAGATATAATTTGATTGGTATTAAATGGTTTTACCAGATTTAACCTGTAAATTTATTATTTTGGACGAAATAAAATAAACTTGAATTCATAATCAGTTTGATCATTATTTGAGTAGGTATTTTTATAATTATGCTGCAATTGCTGCATAGAGGCTAATGAAATTTGGGTCAGGTTTAAAACATTAATATATTGATATATTATAATTTTTCAGCGGAATTATAAATAGTCAATTTCAAACTTTTTAAATTGGTAAAATATGATAGAAATTATACGCTAAGTTGACCATTTGTCTAAAATTATTATATGGTATTTCATGTTTAATAAATGGTTTTCAACAAGTGATTCGTTACAAAAATGGTTAATGTTTAAATGACATAACATCAAATAATTTTAAGGAGTTTGAGTAATCTTCATTCCTTTAATTGATTTGCATATCTCTGATACAATTAAACACTATCATTTATACTTATTGTAAGGTGTAAATCTTAAATTTTTACTAACAAAAAGATAAATAATTTCATTAAAATAAATCCATTTTAAAATGTTAAAGGTTTTTCTAATTGTTGGATTCAAATATTTACAAAAGCTGATATAATTAAATAAAGACCTTTTATATGACATTGCGGCGGATTTATGAAATTTGGCAAAAACCTCTGCTGCACCCTCGGGAATTAAAATTGACTTACGGAAACATGTGATATCAATCAAAAATGTCAAATAATGACGCGCCTTTTAACACTGTAAAAATTGGTTAGACGCAAGATTTGAGGCACAAAAAGATTTTTGGGGCTCATTTTTGACTGTTCACTAATAAATTTGGGGACTTAAATTATTTTGTGACTAAAATACTGTCAAATATTTATTTGATTTGACACGACGGAGGTATTTCACCGTGATGAATTTGTTGATCATTGATTATATTTTTTAATAGTATTAACAGATCTAAATGATTATTGGGAAATAATATTGGAGTACAATAAAGAAATAATGATTTGTTTTCCATTTTGAGATTTGGCGAAAAATAGTATTTAAAATATAATACATTTCATCATAATTATGTAATTTTAAATAAAAAAGAAGACTGTCCTTGTGGCTATGTAGGCTATGTATGGCTAAGCAAAGCAACCAATCATATTTTATTGTATATTAAACATAAATATTAAAAGTGTACTATTTATTTGGCTATGTAATATTGCTGTGTAATTATGTATAGCTATGCATAATTATGTGTGGCTATGTGTGGCTATGTGACATTTTTTTTTAATATTTAACAGAGTGGTAAAGGGTGAATACAACATTTAGTTTTTTTTATTTTACTCACAAAAGTAATTGCAAATTACTCATAATTTCTAATATGGAATTCTAAGTTATATTCATTATTACCTTAATTTTGGTAAAGCTGTTATAAAAAATAAATAACATGCAAATTAAATTAAAGACAATACTTTAACTCAGACTTCAATTCAAGGTTCAATTAAAGGCAATACCTTTCAAAGTTCAACACAAGTTCTTTAAAGGCAAGGTTTGGATGAAAATTTTCAGTCTTTCAAACAGTCCTTGTAAAAAAAAATACATATTGTGGATTTACAAGAAATGTACAATAATGACAGATTGACTTATTAAATGATTTATAAAGATTAAAAGATTGAAAAATACTATAATTCTGTTTAAATTAAACCTGTATAAATATTTTATGATTTTTATATTGAATATGATTTTTTTTCTTGAAAAACCGATCATATTTAATTTTATAAAAAAGGTCCCACCTCACCATCATGCAAAACGCCATATAATATTAAAGTGCAACTTCAAAGGATAATGTTCATCAGCTACAGCAATAAAGTCAACACCTTTAACAACAAGTTTAATAACTTCTTTAATGGCAAGACAAATAGTTGCATGAACTTCAGATTCAGTTAAATTAGAAGCAATGATAGAGTACTATTATAAACAAAAATTATAAAACCAATATCCAAAAGGCATATCAGAAGTTCTTATATTTTAGCATGTTTTATAGAACAATGTGAAAATGATATATAGACACATATCCTAGACAAGTACAATTCTATTTTAAGCATACAATTTGCCTTTTGAATGGTCTGATGGAACATTACTTGGCTGAGTAAACCATAAAATCTACTATAATGTCTAACCTCAACCTTGATGATCCTAATCTAATGCTCAACTTAACCTAGTAAACTATAATCAAGTAATATGAATATTTAATCAATCAAAGAATATACAGAAATGATGATTCTTTTTATGTATTCAACTGCAATATGGATATTGAAAAGATGAATCGTGTGAAATTTCTTAATGAACTGCAAATGCTTTTAACTCTTTTTTTTCCTTTTTTTTCTTTTTTTTCACATTTTCATTTTCAACACCCAATATTAACTATTAAACTAATCCTTATATATTCTCCAATTCATTTACTATGAATAGTACTATGAATAGTAAAGGACTTTCTAATTAGCAATGCAAATTAAGTCTTAGTTATATTATATAGCATTATTTTAAAATAATTAATTTAAATATAGAGCCTTTTCTTGAAATTCTCTACATGGCAGCATTGAATGCAATTATATATTTTCAAAGTTTTTTAATATCAGTAGGATTTCTGATATTTGGCATGGCCAAAATTTTATATAATAGTAAGATGCTGGTATGTAACTTTGGTATATCTGCTAAAAGATTAAAATTATTCTACAAAAATACTCCATGGCATGTGAAACCTCTTATACATTTATTATTAACATTAAGAAATGTAATAATTGTAAATAGAGGCTTCCAATTTCTAAAAATGATTCAATAAGAATTTTAGGAGTATGGTTTAATATATAATAATCATAAGAAATATATAATTAAACAAATTAAATATGAAATTAATTATGAAGCTGGATAATAAAGTTATAGAAAATACAGTATATATATATAAAATAGATTTTTGGGAGAATAAATGAATTCATATTGAAGATTCAGAATCCAGATGACTCAGAAATAGGCAAGTTTCATAAAAAGAAACTCAATAATAAATCTAATGAACAAATTAATGATGAAATATTTCAGTTCCTCAAAAAGTTGGTAGGTCAAATTACTCATAGCAAAGAGACAAGCTTTATGGATAAAGATAAAAATATTATTGCAAGAACTGATTGTGACGATCCAGACAAGGTTATCTACTTAAAAATCAAGGCATTTATACCTTTAGATTAGAATATTGAAACAAAAATTAAGATTTTGAAGTTGGTCAGGGTAATCTTCTTAAAGGGTATTCTTGAAAAAGTGGAGAAATAATACTGAAATAATTCCACAATATCAATATATATGACTCACCATGCTTATGAAGGAGAGAGATTAAATTTGTTTAACAAATATAAAAAAAGAATAATTAAAAATTTTAAACATGAATCTGAAAATTCATCTTCACAGATAGTTAAGAAATTTGAAAGATTTTTTAATATTATACCAAAAAGTCAGTTAATGTTGATTAAATAATTAAATAAGTTTAATTGCATCATATAAACAACTACTTTATAGGAATTTGGACATTTATGAAAAATAGAAATAGGGAACAAAGCAGGCAATTTTGGCAGTAAGATCACAAAAAAGAAAACATTAACAGATAGTCTTTACTGCACCTTACAGAATTAATCAATCATATATAAGCCTTTACCTTATCTGCATGCAGGAATTTTTTTGCATTTTTTTTCATAATTTCATATGGCTATTATTAATTGTTCAATTCATTATGCATTATGAAATCACATGCTATTTTTGATAGAATTATTACAAACAGACACTTTCATAAGCAACCTCACCAATGAAATCTTCAGATTCGTCTAATGATAATTTTGTCTATCATATTAATGTTTAATTAAATCTATGCAAAAAATTCTAGTCTCCTATTAAACAATGGCTCTCATATTATATCAAATATACCCAAGCATTGATTCAGTCAGCTTCCAGCAAATCTAGTTCTGAGGTGACCAAGTTTTAGAAAAACTCTCAAACTTTCTAATCTTCCTTCTAAACAAAATTTTTTGCTAAATAGATTTATTAAAGATATTGATCAGAAGATATCATTAATGTAAATAAAGTTTTAAGTAAAAGATTTTGTCATTGAAAACAAACCCTACTAGATAAAAGATCAAGACTTCTGGAAAAACAAGGATGCATTCAAAAAAATGAAACTAGCAAGATACAGAATTAAGACTTCAGGAAAAAGAAACAATAAATAAGAATTTACAGTAAGATGTAACAAGCTTGATTTATTTTAACAATTTAAATCATCAAAGAATTGAATTTGCAAAAGTGCTGGGTAGGCCAAGAATCTATTTTCAAAAGGAAAATCAAAATTTCTATAGTAAAAATAATTAAATCATAGGTTTTTATTAATAAACAACAAAAATATTTATAATATTGGATGGTACTATTGACAAATAATTTTATCATTTGAGACTATTCCATCTTTCACCAAAACAATCTTCATTATATATGGATATTATCACAGGATATCTCAAAGGTCTTTGATTCAATTGATCTCAATATGCCAATCTTCAAAATTTTAGAATTAAAACCAATTTTAACCAAAGATGTAAAAGGTGTCCAGGAAGATGCCACTCCATTTAACTATGTCCATATTGGTTAGTATAAACAAAATGATTATAATGAGGATCAACATACCAGTCTTTTATGGACAGTGAAGAATACAAAAATTTTTCTTTATACTACACTATGATCTAATATACAAGTAAGGAGTTTTCAAAACTTACCAAAGAAAAACAAGAAATAATGGCAATATTAAAATAAAAATTGGATTTCTACCCTAATTTATTTATAAGAGATTTAATATAATATGAAAATTTTGTATAATATGAATTTCAATTCTGATAATACTCAATTTTTTAAAGTTCAGTATTTGATATTTCTGGTTCCATAAAGCTATGTTTAAACCAAATACTAGAGGGAGAATGATGAAAATTTTTATTTAGAATTATATTGACCAATGATCAACATTTCAATTAATTCCTTAATCACTCCTGCACAGAACTCCTTTCCATTATCTGATTGGTAAAATAGTTGGAGGATAAGGCTTACTACTAGAAAGATATATAAAAGGGCTGGATAGAAAGATAATCCTCCAAGGTTATACATTAGGAGGGTTAAAGGAATATTGTATTCAAGGAGGTAAAGAAAATTTTTCTTTACCCCTGAGTACAAAAAAATTTATTTATCTGTAGGAAATAGGTTTGATTGTGAGATGTGCAAGGATAAGGGTTATGCTCTTGTTGTTTGTGATAGTTATTTTGAAATCTTTTTGTTTCCAATTCTCCTCTGCTTCTTACATGAGAGCCTAAAAAATGGAAAAGATCAAAAAAGATATGCTACTTTAATAACTTTATGCATTCAAAAATTTTGAATGATGAAGTATTGAAAGATCTTGAAAGAATCCTCTGTAATAATAATGCATAGTAATAACTTTTATAAACTTCCTAAAGAACCAGTAATTTTAAAAAACTTAGCTTAATTAAAAAACAAGGATTTTATAATATGACAATTAAAAGGAGCGAGATCTTGATGAAAGTTGCTTCAGGTAAATATTAATATATATGTGTATGGCTTTAATTTTTTATAATATATTAATTTTTAATTAAATAATATACTACTAAATAATAGGTTTAGTTTCATTTAAAGAAATCATAAAAAATGAAAGTGAAAATATTTTTAGTATATATTGAACAACTTGATTTCAATAATTCAGAAGAGTACCACATTAATTCTTATTTTTGTAGAAAGTTTGTAAGTAGATTCAAAGCTAATGTTTGTTTTTAATTCTAAAGAAATTAAATGATGAAAGTTGTCATGCTGATTGGCTTAATTATGGAATAGTTTCAATTATTATAATTGATAAGAAAAACAATCTCTCACTTGTATACCTCATTATATACAACCTATTAATATTCCAACCAAACATGCCTAATGGCAATAGAAGCAAAGTAAGCCTAAAGGGAGCTCTGCCAAGCAGCATTCTTAAAGGGAATCAATAAATTTACCAGATTTTACTTAAAATTCAACTTTTGAATTGATCAATAAAATCATTCAAGGTGCTTTATATTAAGTTATTATATTTATTATTATTTTATAATTTATAATATTTAATAATATAAATTAAGGAACAAAATTTTATTATAGCAATAAATATGCTTTAGTATTATTATTTAAATTTAATAATATGAAAATATGATCCTCTTACATAATTTCAGATATAGATAAGAATAGGTATGATTAAATGGTTTCTGAAATATTGTAGATTCTAGACAGGAGTAATATTGATGATTCAACTCTATCAGTGGTTCAAGATCTATTACTCCAAAATGTTGCAGAACAGGATATTTCTGCTCAAAAGACTTGTCACCTACTTCTTGGAATCTCCTTATATCACACTAGTTGTCAATTTGTAACTTTAAATCTTGATCAAAACTCCTTAATGACTTAAAAAAGGAATATGATCAAGTTGAATACAAAGATGGATTTTTATATATGCATTTTTTTGGATTACAAAAAGAAAAATGACTGTTTATTAAATAGGATGAAATGGTCCATATTATGAACAATCTAAATTGTCAGTTCAATTTGACTTATCAAAAACATATAGTGATATAGAAAGCTATTTTTAGGATTTGGTTGGATTGGAGAAATTATTCCTAATATTTTTATAATATTTATTATAATTATTTAAATTATATAATTAGTATGATATCACTTATTTTTCAATTTTTTTCATATTACAAAATTCCTAATATAAGAAATTTTATAGTAATCAATTATCAATAATATGGTTATTGACTATATTAAAAGTCTAATGCTTGGCTCATACTATATATAGGGACTTCTTTAAAGAAAAAATTTTCCTTTTCCTTCCTTAATTTATTTTTACTTCTATCCTATTTTGATTTTATTTCATTATTAAAGTTATAAATTATTGTTTTTCTTGTTTTTTGATAAAAATAAATTATCAAAGAAAAGATTACTCCCACCAGAAGAAAAACTAGGTCTACAAGCAAGATAGGTTTGAAATAATCTATGTATTTGAATATTTAATTCAAAAATATTACTACCCAACTTTTAAGTAGAATTACACATTTACAAATACTTTTATTAAAACAAATGCTATTTGGATACATTAAAGAAGCAATTGATCATATTGCTGAAGTATGGAGTAATGTTACTCAAACAACCATTCGATTAAAACAGGCATACTTCCATCTTATAATGATAATATGGTAACCCCTATGGAAGCCACATTAGTGGCACAGTTGTTACTATTTTCATCATTGTATAACATTTATCATGCACATGAAAAAATGAAAAAACGCATATCTTTTTATTCTTTAAAATACACTGAATTTTTTATATTTTTACATACAGTATAAACAAAAACCAAGTATTTTAAAGTATTTTTTGATGAAACAAGTATTCATAAAGTGTTTTTTAATGAAATAAGTACTTTTAAAGTGGTTTTTTAACCAAAAAAATGTATTTTTTTTAACGAAAACAAAGTATTTTTATTATTTTTTTTTAATGAAAACAAAGTATTTTTTTAACAAAACAGTATTTATAAAGTGTTCTTTAATGAAACAAGTATTTATAAAGTATTTTTTATCATTTTTTTTATGATATTTTAGTATATATATTTTTTTTTAAAACAAAAATTATTTTTTAACTAAGACAAATATTTTTTAACAGTTAGTAGTATTTACTAGCAAAAATAAAGTATCTTTTTAAAATTAAAATAAATGAGAAAGTGTAATAAATTAAAATTATAAAAAAAGTCTGTGTACAAAAAAATCAGTGGCTTAGTTGTTCTACTGTTGTGGTTTCCTGATGGGTTTGTAGGGGTTACCTGATAATATAATGAAGATGAAGATGGATTGGACAAATCTTTGATATTTTCACAATGTTACAGACACAATTGTAAGCTGAAATAGAATGTATAGATTTAACAGAATATAAAAAAGGATGAATAAACTACTTCTGAAATGATTATAATATGATATTCAAATGCAGGCATAAAATTTTCTTTCTAACTCAAATAATTATCATAAGGAATTATTCTAAAAAACCGACATTGATAAGTAAAAATAATAGAATTGATATTTATCTTTAGTTGTTTTCCAAAACGGATTTTATACATTCTATTAATATAGATTCATTTAAAAGAAAATTGCACAAATTTTATAATTATTTTAGTTGAGTAACTGGAGATCTAAATGTTAGGATAAATGATTATCATAACCTTTTAGAGAAAAAATGTATATACCATTGCATACTTATCATATTGGCAGATTTATTGTTTAATTTACAATATTTAATATACAGTACCGTATACTACTAAATTTAATCTGATTGGATTGATATTCATCATTAGAAAGTAGAAGACATGGAAGATGGAATTCTAATGGCACATCTAAATATAAATTCATCAGCTAGAATGCATAATAGGTATTTAAGAAGCAGAAAAATTATTTAATACCAATTAAAAGATAAATGATGTAATATATATTTTCAGACATTATAATTAAGATAGTATAGTTATATATAATAATTTTATTAAGGCTTTGCAATTATTAACAATAAAATGATAAGAAATTATCAACCAAACATATATTACTATAACAATTGTTTTATTACAATTATTTCTATGTACTTTAATAATAATACAATTATAGTAAATAAAAATACAAATTTTAAATGCCTAATATAAATAATATACACATTTTAATGTTTGATATACAAGATAAATATAACTAATTAAATAATGAAATTATAAATTATATTCATTTTATAAATTTTAATGAATTTTTCAAGGTTACAAACATATTTTGTTTTATACCTTTTCAAAATTTGATTTAATGATCTATACAATCATCAAATTTGCTATATACACTTTCAAGAAAATTTTTTTTTTTGAATAACGGTAATCCGAAATTGAGTATCAACCTAAGTATCTTAACGTACTAATATCATGTATTATTACATGTTACGTATTCCATATCCAAAATTTAAAACCAACTTATAAATTTCTTTTTCCGGATCCTGAGTTAACCCATAAATTTCATGATTTAATTTAATCTATAAATATAATACTATTATTAGCAGAATTTTAAAATTTCAAAATTATCACTAAATAATAAAAATTAAATTACCTCATTTAAGAATTCTAATGTAATATTTTTTGAATTATTTAAACTTTTCAAAGCTACGACTAAATAAGGGACAGATCGTTCCCAATTTTGATTTTTATTATCCCATTCGTCTATACGTCCATCAATCCAAATTGCTCTGTACAGTTTGCTAGAACTGTTTTCTTTAACATGTTTAATATCGTAAAATCTATCATAAGGTATCCATTCTAATACACCTGTTATTTCACCATGTGATGATAATTGAGTATTTTTAATAAATATATCAACATCGTTATTACCACTGGTCCAATTCTTGAAATTTTGTTGAAACCGTTTCGTATTGCATATACATTTACATTCTTTGCATATCTCATTCAATTCTTCTTTAACATGTGTAACATGTGTAACATGCGATTTTCTAATTAACTTCTTAAGCTTTTTAAGTTTCTTAATCCTTTTGATAAAGGAACGCATTGACATTTTTTTTTCAAAATTAAAATGATTCAGATTAAATTAACGAGAAATAAGAAAATTAAAAAAATTTCATTATTTCAGATTTTTTTTTTTATTGAGAAAAAGAATTTAATTTTCAGCCCCAAACACCATATACGGTCATATGTACAATTACGTATTTACATTTGCTGATCAACCTGTTTTTTGATATAATTTAAACTGTATCACCTGTAAATATTGACTTTTTTACTGGTTTACTTAAAATAAATTTTATGTACTCAGATTTTATATTAAGATTATTAAATTTCGAATTTGAATTCTTACGATAAACCATTCTCTATGCATAGTTATGCATAATGTCCCTCTATTATTAAAAATATATGATAATCCAGGTACTGTACTTTACAGTGGAAAGTTTTTTGAGTTCTTTACACAATTTATTTAAAATTATAAATGAAGATAATAATACTATAAATGAGGTAATTAAGAATATATTATTACTCATCCGTAACTCTTAATTCAAAATTTCCTTTCTCGATAATTTTTTTTACATTTATTCATTGTATAATAGCAAAAAAAAAAATAAACTCTTTCTATTGTTTCTATCTCTTTATTAGTTTACCTATTCAAATAATCCATTTCTACTAAATTTAGAAAGAAATTTCTCAATTGTTCGTTTCTATATAATCCCAGCAAGAGTTTGACACGAAAAACATTGGCTAACGTCTAACCTATTGAGAACTCTGTAAAAATAACCATGTAGATAAATAAATTCTTTTATTTACTCTTCTTATATTGTTATTTGTGTCGTAGAGAAAATATATTACTTAATATGTTAAGTTTATTGTGGCTTATATCGCTTCTGATTTTCTTGTATCACATTTTACGCAGTATCAACAAAAACATTTTGCAAATCGCAAATATGTTGATCATCCGCATTTACTTTGATGTGTAGCGTGAATCGCATTATTTGATCAAATCCTCTGTTAATAGATATCATTCTTTCTAGTGTCCATTCAATCCGTCTTTATTTATTATTATTTGTTGAAATGGCTGATGACAAATATATCCTTGTTGGAATATTTCATTCAATTTTCGTTTTATCTTTAAAGTTTGATAAAAATATTAACTAATTAAACTTGTCCCATAAAATTATTTATAGTAGTTCAAGAATTGGTGAAACCTTGACCAATGAAAATTATGTAATTATGACCGCATAACATGAAAATCTGGATTAACAATATCCATTGATTTTACTTAATATATAAAAGAAAAGTCACCTGCAAGCTAAGCACTAGACGTGTATAAAAAATTAAAGTACTTTATATACCAAAACTTTTTCATATTATTAACGTTTTTATCATATACTGTACTTTATTTTCGATAAAATAAAATTGGTCAATTATAGAAAATGGCTTATAATAAAAAACAAATATAGTTTTCTATTTATAGCCATTTAGAATATTTAGAATTATTTATCGTCGATCAATATTATGTTAATTTTCAGATTATTATTTTTTTTCTAAAATTGAGACACGCTAACGTGAAATTACTAATATATTAATTTTGTTTAATGTCGGAATCTAAGGTGATTTTTAATAAAATGAGATGTTTAATATATTCCTGAAATAAAATTTATATATATAAAAAAAAAATACTTGGTTAATTGATTTACAAAACAGCGATATTAGATAAGTATAATTGTGGGTGAGTTAAATTGAATGTATCACGTGTAGTCGTGGTGATGATCTCTTACCAGAATTGGGTAGAGCCGTGCAGAGTTAGAAATGATGTCTGAAATTTCACCCTAATGCTGGTAGAGGGATGATCACCGCTAGCAATTATCTCGCGAGGAAAATTACTATATTAATTATTTGTTATCTGTTATGTATATAAGATAAATATATCTCAAGAATGTACATGTATATATATATTTTTTCCTTTTTTGGGTCTTCCCTAGCAAAAGCACTGTAGGCACTAATAGGTAATGCAAGTTAAATGGAGTGGATACGTCCCGACTTACAAATAAATGAATAAAATGATGCCACGATTACTATGCATGCTTTGCTTATTTACCTTTACAACCTATTAACCATACAATACGGCACTTTCACTAACTAAAAAGAATCTGTGGGTCAACGTAACAACGACTCATGGTCCTCTTCAAGTCATATCACAACGTCAAATTTGTTTTGTCTTGTTGAAATAAAAAAAATACGTCCTCTTTGCACAGAAAAGGCAATGAGTGACCAGAATAACATGAATCTTTACGAGATAATTGACGATTGATTTTCTTTAACCGGATTATTTTATTTTACATTATACAACAATACGATTATTACCAATAAAAAGTAATTACAAGATTAAAAAATGCATTTAAATTGTTATTCAATGAGATCCAATAGATCACAAAAGATTTGCATAGCCATTCCTTTGAATTCATTAAATAAAAGTCATAAATTAAATTCATGTTAAATATTGTCTAGTGGATTCTTCCATAAAATTGGGACGTCAAGTCCTGCATGATTATCGTCTTCGATTCTTTTAGTATTAGGCTTTATCAAGTGAAACAATTTATGGATAGAATTATGGGGATTTTTTTGGTTAATCTCGTTCAATAATATATAAATAAAGATTTTTGATTTTAGACAATCGAAATTAATTATTTTTATCGTAACAATTAATACATTATTGATAATCTCATGAAAATTTGACGATTGCATAATTTGCATTATTCTAGCGTGATATTAATGTTATCTTTCTTATTGAAAGTAGCACAACATAATCAAACATATCTAATTTTTTTTCAATTGCATGCATCTGTATCACATGATCGATCACAAAATCTAAAATTAATTTTCCGTGATATAAAAGGTGATAACACTAATTTACCGATATAATAATTTATGATGAAATTACAGAACTTTAAAAAGTAATATTTATAATTTTTTTAAAAAAATCTTTTTTAATAATAAAAATATAAGTTAATAAAATAATACATTTGATTATATAAACAAAAATAAATAAATAAATAAATCAAGTCTATCATTAATCTTTCTTATCTTTATCTCCTTCTTTAACTTTAAATAATTTTATATAAATTAATTTTCTAATTATAAAAATACTTAAAAAAGTAATACTAATAACAATTATTAAAGCGGCAGCATAAACATCCAAATATTTTCCTCTAATTAAACCCATTCTAGTATCAGGAGTAATCAATTCTTTAAATAACCATTTTTCAATATTATAATTTTCATCATTTATATTCTTTTGTTTTAATACTGAAGAATATAAAGTAAATTCTATTAAATCAGCAGCTCTATATTTTCTTTTACTATTAATCATAGCTAAAGTTTTAAGTCTCTTTGTATTAATTCGTATTTGTTCATCATTTAATATTTTTTCAATTTTATTTAAAATATCTTTTACTTCTAAATTAGTTTTATCTAATGTTAAAGCTACACCAGCTAATTCCAATTTTTCAGCGTTACCAGGTTGATCATAAGTAATTGGTAAAGAGAGTAAAGGTGTACCAGCATATAATGATTCATAAACACTTCCAGAACCAGAATGACTTAAGAAAATCTTTGTATTAGTATGATTTAATATAGAAAATTGAGGTGCAAAAGAAGTCATAAAAATATTTGAATTCTTATTATCGAATAAATTTGAAGTTGAAATTGTTCTACCATCTGAAAGTGTTATATTAGAAGGAAATGATTCTCGATATTTTTCAATATTTGCCCAAATTACTCCATCAACAATATTATTTTCAATAACTTCAATAATTGATTGTAATAATTTTGCATAATTTTCTGATGATAAGAATAAGAATGATCCTAATGCCACAAACATTGTACGTTTATGTGAATTGAGAAATTTCTCAATATCTGGCGTTAACGAGGGAAAATAATCTGGTAA